>NW_009705598.1:0-3507 GCF_000703405.1 Apaloderma vittatum | reverse complement strand
TGGGGCTCCCGGGGGAGGCGAGAGGCTGAGCCCTGCCAGCCAGGGCTCTTGTCCCTGGGAAGGGGCGATGGCCTCTGGAGCTGGACGGTTTCCGGCAAGGTTTGGGTGTCCTCGTCTTCTAGACACGTGAGGCTAAGGGGCAGAGGATGGGGGGGAGGTGGGGCGGGTGATGCCCCTACGGTAGCGGAGGGGGTTTTTCCATGGAAGGCGACAGGAGCTGGTCTCACTGTTTGCCTTCCTCGAGGAAGCGGTGAAGGTTTTTGTTTAAATGCGTGCAAAGTGCAAAGAAAGGGCAGCAGCTGAGCAAACTGGTGTTAAACTATCAAGGACGGGGAGCAAAGCCCTGCCGGGGTTCAGCCGCTGCCTTGGGGATGTTCGGCTGGCTCCGGCCAGCGGCTCGCCTCGTTTCACCAGAGTCTTGCCTCATTTCATCAGCTATGTTGGGGCTTTCCAGACCTTAGATGTATCAAGGACAGGCGTGGGCACCTGGGACTCACTGTGACTGGTCCGTGACCTAGCAAGTTACTAAACGTTAGCGAAGCTTGCGGGGATCTTGGTTTTGTCCTCACACCTGGGCTGGTGCCCCTTGTTGCGTCCCAGCAGCACAATGCACAGCAAAGGTTTTCCAGAGTGGTGCTGACTCCTGAATGCTGCTGTCACCCGTTGAGCTGGGCAGGAAAGGGGCGATGCTGCTCTGCATGCTGCAAGGCTGCAGCAGGCAGATGTGGGATAGCTCACTCCCTCCCCCTTAAATTTCCTCCTAATCCCTAGTAGCTATATCAGCTTAAGCCCCAAAGCATGAGGTTTAATATCTCTCCTGTGATTTGTTAGCTTTTGCAACCAGCGCTCTGTGTACCCGTCCTCTGCAGAAACACCCGTCCTCCCTTCGTGTCCTGCGGGGCTTTTCCCCTCCCCCAGCAGCAGCAGGTCCATAGCTGTTAGCAGAAGTTGCCACTTTTTTGCAGTTTGAGCTTTATTTTGCAGTGATGTTGGATGTGCGTTTGGGTCAGCCGGCAAGCCCAGCATGCTGTCGCTCCCCGCCAAGGAGGACCGTTCTCCTCTTCACGGTTATTCCCAAGGGAGCTTTGTTCCAAGGCCTGGGTGCTCCAGATGGTCTGGCTGTGGGGAAGAGCCAGGATTGGCCTTGAGCAGGATCCTTATCATTTCGGGCTCTGATACTCCCCATGGCTTTCCTTGCTGGTGGCGCCACAGGGATGTCTGGGCACCCTGCCCACTCCTGTCCTGCCCCAGGTAGTGCAGGCGGCTGGACCCAGCTCTGCCACCAAGCCCAAGCATGGTCCTGGCCATGTCCCTTGAAGCCCAAGTTCCAAGGACAAGCTCTCAAGCATTCTCGGCCGTGTCCTCCCCTCCTCTCCCCACGCGCTGTAGGTCTGACGGGCTGGACCGGCTCCGCAGCCGCACGCCGGCTTTGGAAAGCGGGCCTGCGGAGAGACGCCGAGAAACTCTGCCGAAACGGGCAAAACTCCCTCTTCTGCCGAGACTGAGCCAGCAGTGGGGCGAGGCATCGTGCCCAGGGGAGCCCGGCTGGCAGCAGCCTCATGCTGGGGACCCTCCACCCCACAGCTTGCCGAAACCTGCTCATGAACCAGCCCAGGGTAGGTAGGTGGGAGGGGGGGAAAAGAGGCTTCAAATGCTGAAGGAATGGATGGCGGTGGGGCTGCAGCTGTGCGGCACGAGGAGGTTCATCCTTCCTTCCTTCTGCAGCTCTCGGCCTCCCCAGGAGAGAGGTCTCCTCTAGTAGCCTGCTGTTTGCTTGGTGCGTTTCCCCATCCACATCCTGGTTGTCCCAGCTCATGGAGGCATTTAGCCTCTTTTTTTCCCACCTCTCTCCCTGGGAAGGCAGAGCCCCACGTGGGCAGTGGTGGCCAAAGGAGTGAACGGGTGATTGCTTTTCAAAGCCGGCCTCTAATGGGTGTTGTGCTTGGAAGGGGGCCCGGCCACCGCCGGTGCACCCGGAGCTGGGGAAAGTGTCGCCGTGCCGAGCGCAGGAGATAAGGCACGAGCAAACAGTGTCTCACAGGGAGATGGAGGAGGCCGTGCTGGGCATCGCCCAGGCCAGCAGGCACAGCCTCCTCAGGGTGCCCAACCCTTTGCCCCTCTGCATCCCATCTCCCCATATTCACAGGTCCACACCTTCTCCTGTCCTGGTTCTGTATTTCTGTCTCCAGCCTTTGGAAACCTGTTGGCAGGGCAGCTTTTGGCGCCTTGCTCTCAGCCTGGGCCACCTGCAGTTGCCTTTTCGCTGCCCGGGTAAAAGAGTCAGGGGGAAAAAGGACCAGTTCTAGGGAGGGGGACAAGTGTGGGAACTGTTGGGACTGTCCTGAAACATGCTGCCTTCCCAGGGGATGAATGGGCAGCACTAGTATCCCAGGGACTTGCTGGTCTCTTGAGGGGATGTGGAGGTTCCTCGGGGCTGTGGAGGGAGCTGGGCTGGTGGCCATCCCTGGTGTCACAGGTTTGGGGCAGGATGGGGGTTTCCATTCTTTGGGCACTTCCTGGTGTCTCAGCCCGAACTGGGAGTCTCGGCTCTCCCTTCCTGAGGGCTGTGGAGGCTGTTTGGGCTGTCTGACCCAGAAATGTGGGACGATTGGGATGATGACAGCTTGAAGGCAAACAGGGAGGGCAGCCCTGAGCCATAGGACAGTGTGTGCCTGGCTGCTGGCAGCATACAGGTGCCGTAACGGGGACAGCACTCCCCAGGGCTGCACCCAGGCAGGGACGTGGCAAGGACGCTGCCGACACGAGTGTCCCATCCATCATTATGCTTTTCTTCCTCCTGGTTCCCTCCCCAGGGCTGCTGGGCCTGAAGATCTTGGCTGCGACCTAGAAAGGGGTTGTAGTAGCTACTCCACATGTAGTGAGTCCACGTGGACCATGACAGCATCACCAGCATCAGTCCTGCCACCATTCATTGGAATCCCAGTGGTGCAAGAAAGTTTTCTTGGGAAGCAGGGAGTGAATTATTGGACCCCAGTGGTGATCAACAGCATTCCCCCATGGAAGATGGTTCCCAGCCCGTTGGGAGCTTGCGGCACACTCCCGACCGGCTGGAAACCCTCTTCTGTGCACGTTGCCCCGGCAAGAGTTAAAAGAGGGGCTGGATGCCGTGCGTATGTGTGTGCATGCACGAGCCCTGCTTTGTTTTTAAAAGCGCCTCGGCTGGCCTGGCCCCCCGCCAGCCCCGGGGCCGCGCTGGCAAAAACTCCAGCAAAGGAGTATGAAAGGGGCAGAAACTAAATAACAGTAAACCACCTTTCTTTGGCTGCTCTAGCAAGTGAGGGGGTAGGGAGGAGCTGCGAGCACTCTGGCTGTCCCCTAAATCCCATCCTAGCTTCGCCAAAAAATCGTGCCTTGGACGGAGAGGGAGGGATGTGCGCGCACCTTGGGGCTGCAACATCATCTGAGCCTTGCCGAGGTGTCCTGGTGAGTCACAGACCTGTCTGGAGATGCCCAAACTGCTTGGAAATGGCTCTGCTGGGATGATCT
>NW_009705597.1:11571-11829 GCF_000703405.1 Apaloderma vittatum | reverse complement strand
CAGCCCGGCTGTTGTACCCTGCGCTCCTCTTGAGACTCTCCCAAATCACTGCAGCAGATTATCGAAGGTTGCAGAAAGAGACGGTGGGATTAGGACGCAATGACAGCCCGTAGTGAGGTCTTGCTGCTGTCTCCCCGCAGCGCTGAGCAGCCATGGAGAGGATGCAGCAGGTCGTGGGGCGGGCGAGAGCCGCCTTCAACTCGGGCCGGTGCCGCTCGCTGGAGTTCAGGATGCAGCAGATGAAGGCCCTGGAGCGGA
>NW_009705597.1:8661-11466 GCF_000703405.1 Apaloderma vittatum | reverse complement strand
AGGCCAAGGTCTCTCTGCTGATGTTCCCCAAGGTTTGGGCTCTCACTGTGACCCAGCCAGATCTGCCACTACTAATTCTAAGAAGAAACTAATCTAAGGCAGGACTGTGAGGGCAGGTCCTGACTGTCAGGTTTTGTCTTCTGTCAGGGGGAGCACTCCCAGCATCAGACACTTTGAACCAGCAGAATTTACTTTGCTTCCCTGTTTTGCTGTGCTGGGTGCAGGAGGTGGGTGCCTTCAGTGTCCTCCATCCAGCCTCCCTGTTCTTGCAGTGTGGGCCCAATGCGTACAGCCATGAGATCCTGGGCGTGCTGGGGGAGCTGGCACTGATGATGGACAAGCTGCCATCCTGGGCAGCCCCTGAGCCTGTGAAGAAGAACCTGCTGACCATGCGGGACGAGGCCTACATCTGCCGTGAGCCACTGGGAGTGGTGCTGGTCATCGGTGCCTGGAACTACCCTTTCGTGCTGGTCATGCAGCCTTTGATTGGGGCCATCGCAGCAGGTGGGGACCTGCTGCAGACCCTGTCCTTCATGAGGCAGTGGGTGGGTTCTGCAGGAGGCGGGAGAGGAGCACAAGGGCTCAGCGGCCGTGCTGCGTTTGTCTTGTAGGCAACGCTGTGGTGGTGAAGCCGTCGGAGATCAGCGAGAACACGGCTCAGCTGATAGCTGATCTCCTCCCCCAGTACCTTGACCGGGTGAGTGTGGCCCTATTCCTGATCTGATTGTGTTAAGGAAATATCTGTGATGCTTTTGAAGAGCTCCTGTGCATTGGAGTTGAATCAGTTACCCACTTTCTCCAAAGGCGTGTGAGCAGGAGATACAGAAAGGTTTGAATTTCTCTTGGAGAACAGGGACACGTTGATATGTTCTCCCTGCCTTTGTGTAACCCAGCGTGCTTACATAATGTTGCTGCAACATGACAACCTTTTCAGCGTCCCCGAACGTGTGAAGAGGTGTGTATGTACTCCTTGCTGCAATAACCGCTCATTTTGACACAGTGCTGGAGCTGCCTCTAGGCAAGCACAGGTTTGTATTGGCTGCTGGCTGTGCCTGGCTCTTCCTGAGAACTGGGAGCCGTGAGATGGGTGGCAGTATGTCCCAGGTTTTCTTGTCCTAGCAAGCCACACTGGCAGCGGGATGTGCCGTTTCTCCTCCACTTGTCTGGCAGTGCTGATACCTGTTGCACTGCTGTCACTGAGATAGGCTGTTGCTCTTACAGCATGGCCACACTGCACGGTTTTCCCCGGCAAGTTAGTGCTTTCTGTAGGCGAGGGGCAAGAGCCGAGAAAGGAGACAGTGCTAGAGAGACCCCAGTGGTCGTATGTGTCCTAGGGCTTAATGTACACAGTAGCTCCACAGCCTGACTCAGTCCTGGCCTCAGCCTCTGTTTTTTTCAGTTCTTATTGTACAAAGCAGCAAGTGAAACTTGATTTCAGGGAAAGTTACAAAGCTCATCTCTGTTATTGCTGTTTATTATCCAGATCCAGATTGTTCACAAGAGAGGCCACCCCCTGCAGAGCTGCTGCTCTGACACACGTGTTTTAACTATAAGGCTCTTGTTTGCCCCGCAGGAGCTGTACCCCGTGGTCACTGGAGGAGTACCTGAGACCACGGCGCTGCTGACGCAGAGATTCGATCACATCCTCTACACCGGCAGCTCCTCAGTGGGCAAAATCGTGATGGCAGCGGCTGCGCAGCACCTGACGCCCGTCACCCTGGAGCTGGGCGGGAAGAGCCCCTGCTACATCGACACGGACTGTGACCTGGCTGTTGCCTGCAGGTCAGGCTGTTGAAGCACTTGTTGGGGTCACAGCAGTGGGGCAGGGATGCTGTGGGGTTCCTCTGGTCCCTTGTCCCCAGAGCACGGGTGTCGCTCAGGTGCTGTTGGTGGGGCTGTGGGGTCTGGAAGGGACTGACCATGGAAGATGTGTCTCCCTTTCCCCCGCAGGCGGATAACGTGGGGCAAGTACATGAACTGTGGGCAAACCTGCATCGCCCCCGACTACATCCTCTGCGACCCGTCCATCCAGAGCAAGGTGGTGGAGAACATCAAGGCGACTCTGCAGGTGAGGGTGGAGTTCCTCATGCCACAGGACTTGTCTCTGTTACAGCCCAGGTGTGAGTTCCTGGAGCTGTGGCTCTTGTGAAGATCTGTTGAGCCCTCTGGTTCTGCTGTGCCCTTTGGCAGGAGTTCTACGGGGAAGACGTGAAGTCATCTCCAGATTACGAAAGGATCATCAACAGACGTCACTTCAAGAGGATCCTGGGCTTGCTGGAAGGGCAGAAGATCGCTCACGGGGGAGAGGCCGATGAGGCCTCGTGCTTCATAGGTGCTTCTGGCAGCTGTTGGGGAGGGAAGGTGGAGCGCGGGACCTTGTGCTGTGTATGGGAGTGTCTTTTGGGGGCTGCCTGTGTCTGTGGCTTGCTTGGGTCCTTGCAAGAGGGAGGTCCTGCGATGGACTGTGACTTCTGCCCTGCTCACACTGCCCTCTGTCCTGTTTGACCTAGCACCGACTATCCTCACCGACGTTTCTCCAGAGTCAAAGGTGATGGAGGAGGAAATCTTTGGACCGATCCTGCCCATTCTGACCGTGAAGAGCGTAGACGAAGCCATTGAGTTCATCAACCGTCGGGAGAAGCCCCTTGCCCTGTATGTCTTCTCCAACAACAAGAAGGTGGGTCTGGGCTGTGCTGCCCTGTGGAGGCCTCTCTGAGCAGTTTGATCCTGACCGTGGCCGGTGCCAGGCCCAGCTCCCACAGGGTCCGTGTGGGCTCCTCTCTGCAGGTGAATCGCCGAGTTTGG
>NW_009705597.1:2873-8616 GCF_000703405.1 Apaloderma vittatum | reverse complement strand
TGCTGAAGGGCTTCACATTTGCATGACTTTTTTAAACCACTGAATTTCCTTTGTTGCTCTATAAGTCCATAAGGATTAATTCAGTTGTTTTTAATATCTTGCTAGGGAGGCAAGCTCCCAGGTTTCCATCTTTCCCATCCCGTCTCTGAACTTTCCCACTTTCCTTGAGCTAAGATTTCATGGAGAGGGCTTGTTTGTCAACCAGAGAACTTAGGCACCGTGGCCTATTATCCTGTAGCTTCCCTTCCCCGTCCTGCTCAGTTATGTGGTCTGGTCTCTTCTGAGCCTTTGTGATGTTTTGTTTCTTTGTTTTCTCTTGTCAGTTAATCAAAAGAGTCATCTCAGAAACCTCCAGTGGGGGTGTTACTGGAAATGATGTCATCATGCACTTTTTCCTTGCAACGTTACCTTTCGGTGGTGTCGGTAAGTGCTGGAGCTCCGTAAACATTGTGACTTGCTGCATGATGTGACCCAGGGAGCAAACAGCAGCAGCTAATTTATGCCCAGGTACCCCTGTGCCTGTTAGAGCCTAAGGGTCTCTTGTGTAACTGATCTCGGTAATAATAATAAATTCTGGGAGTACATTAGGAAAGGGACTAAAAGAAAAAAAAAAAACCTTTGCATGCGTTTTGGGGAAGATCAAAGCTTTTGGTGCAAACTGATATGAAAGGTGCATTAAAAACATGAGCTCCAATTGGACCAGTTAGTGGTGTTTGCAGGAGGAAGGGCAGGACTTCAGCTTGGGAAGGATTGGAAGAGGTTTTGGAACAGCCTGCAGGAGCTTTGCAGAAGAGGAACACAAGGAAATGCAGGAGAGTGTGTGGTGAAAGCAAGGCAGGGAAGAAGAGAGATGGAGCACAGATGGACATCTTTGAGACTGAGAAGTGCTGCAGGGAGGAAAGAAGGATGAATTGTGCTCTGCACAAATGTAGAGGACAGTTTGTGCTTTGGAACTACAGCGAGGCAGTTGCAGGGCAGGTGACATGCAGTGCACATGGCAAGGAACTGAAACCTTCCTTTGCTGCTTCTTGGCGTGCTGTTGGCCTCAGGTGGCCAAAGGTTTGACTGGCTGAGCTCGTGGTGTGACCTGCCTGGGTTGTGTCCCTCAGGTAACAGCGGGATGGGCGCCTACCACGGCAAGCACAGCTTTGAGACCTTCTCCCACCGCCGCTCCTGCTTGATCAAGGACCTGAAGATGGAGGGTACAAACAAACTCCGGTACCCACCTGGCAGCCAGAAGAAGGTGGATTGGGCCAAGTTCTTCCTCTTGAAGCGGTTTAACAAAGGTCGAATTGGACTGATCGTCTTAGCCGTGCTGGGAATTGTGGCAGCAATGGTGGCAAAGGTGAGCTTTGGGTCTTTGCTATCTACATGAGTGCACGTGCAGTTCATCTGATCTTCTGCGAGTTCTCTTTGCACCTGCAGCCCTTTCTTAGAGCCTGGCCTGTTTTTTCTGTCTTAAGACTTACGATATCTGATCCAACTGAAATTACCAAGGTCTGCTTCTCGCTTTTGCAAGTGCTATCTAGAATAGAAATGTCCTCAGGGATGTCTATGCTGCTGTACAATTTGTTGCTCTGCCTTGGTAGATGACAGCAGTGAGAAGCTCCCTCCAGAGGCAGAGGTTGGTACGTTTTGACAGGTTTGGAGTGGTTTCAATTGCAGCATCATTGTGAGCTGCTCCCCAGCCCAGCTCACTTCAGTTTTGTGCTGGGGCTCCCTGGAGCAGCGAGGTTGTGTCCCAAAGCCCAGGGCTACGAGGAGCTCTTGTTCAGCTGCAGCCCCCGTCTGACCTTAGCTCAATTATTTCTGTTTCTTACAATTTCCTGCTGGGTACTGCGGAAGGGTGGGATGTCCTCCCTTCGCTACAGGAGGCAGAAGCCTGCTGGTGCTGGCTGGAGGACTCAAGATGCCTCCTGAGGTGGAGGGGTACGATCTAAAACTCCCAAGATCCGGGTGTTATCGCTGGCAGGTTTCTGTGGTTGATGGAGCAGGCACTACGTGTGCCCACACTGGCTGCTCCTTGCAGGGCTCAGTGGTGTTCCCTGGGGGTTGGATCCAGGAGATGCCAGGGTGGATCAGGACTCTGCCTTTCTGTCAGTTCTCTGTTGTTACTGCTGTGAGGAGCTGCGTAGGAGCCCAGCAAGCTGGGGAAATAACCTACCTGCATGGAAATAACCTGCCTGCACGCATACATGAGTCCAGGAGGAGGTGCAAGAGCCAACAACTGGCTCAGGCCTTGAAGCACCAGCCCGGGAGGCAGGCCCTGTCTCGGTGAATGACTTCTCTGCAAAGGGGGGAAACTCATGGCATCTTGAAATCATTTGGGTTTTCTCAGAATCACCAGTCTGTGCTGAAGAGAAAAGCCCTCTTGATTATGCTGGCTCTTCAGAGGCTGGGCGGGCGCAGTGTGTGTTAAGGAGGAGCAGGTTTCAGAGCTCCGCTGTGGCTGTCACGGTGAGGTAGGAGCCTTTTTTTTCTCCTGTGCGTAGACCTGGTTTGAGATCGTGCAAAGCCTTGTTAGAGTAGTAAATGTGGGGCTTGGAGAAGGTTCCCTCTGGCGCCAGGGCGACGTTTTCCCTGGCGGTGCTCGGAGCTCGCAGAGCATCTGATAAGCGGTCAGTGCATGCTGAGGGGGCAGGATCCCGGGGAAGTCACCCTGAGTGAAGAGGCTTTGCTTCAGTCTGTTCAAGAAAGGGAGTTGGTTTTGTTTCAGCAAACCCTTCACAGAACGTTGGTGTTGTTCCTTGTGTTTTGCTTTCACAGATGGTTTACTAAAGAGAGAGAAGGCGCCACGTGCAAGTCATACCCAGAGTGCTCACTTTGTGCCTGTTTCCTTAAGCTGAGAAGTCACTTTTTTTTTTATACTGGGTTGTTCCAGTGAGCTGTCAAGCACACCAAGTAGCCTTAGAGCAGCACTAATCAAGAGGAAGCTTGGACTCCTGTTTATTAAAGCCATGCCGAAGCATAGGGACCACTGGGCACAAGCTCTCAAAAGGAAGACTGCAAAGCAAGAAACACCAGCCCCTCCCTCCACCCCGTGCCCTGCAGAGTGCCGCTTCCAGGGACGCGCACGCTGTGTCTTGCACCAAAGCCCTTACCTTCCTTCCACGATGAACAGGAGCTTAAGTTTCAGCTGCGATGGGGTTCACGGTGTTTTCCGTGCAGTTTCCAGGATGGTCTGTCCTCTGTTGTGCTCCCAACAGCAACGCTCTCGGTGATAAGTCTGAGACAGGCTGTGCTGGGTGACGCATTTTACCAATAGTGACGCTTATGAATAAACCTGGTGAGGCTTGCCCGGGTAATTGAGGTGAAATATTCGTGGAACTCGGTGAACCAGTGAGGGCTGACACCCTTTTTGGGGCTCTGGGTTTCATCGTGTGCCTGTAACAATTATTTGGCAGTTAGAACGTTACAGAGATGATACCTGCACTGCGTGTACTTTGATAAGAGCCTTAGGCTCCTACAAAAGAACATTCAGACCTGCTTAAGACCTGTGGGAATCACAGAGTGCCCTGTTGTGGGAGAACATGTTGTGAAAGCATGAGCCCCACCTGGCTGCTCGCCCGCTCCCCCAGTGCGATGGGGAAGAGAATCAGAAGGGTAAAAGTGAGAAAACTTGTAGGGTGAGATAAAGACACTGTAATAGGTAAAGCTGGGCATGCAAATCAAAGAATCCTTTCGTTACTTCCCCCTCAGCAGGCAGGTGTTCCCCCATCCCCGGGAGAGCAGGGCTTCGTCACGCATAATGGTGAACTGGAAAGACAGATGCCGTAACTCCCAATGCCCTGTCCCTTTCTCTTCCTTGCCCCCTCAGCTTTTGTCGCCAGGCACAATGTCATGCAGTCTGGAACATCGCTTTGGTCAGCTGGGGTCGGCTTTTCTGACCCTGTCCCCTCCTCGCCTCTTGCCTACCCCAGCCGGCGCTGAGGGGGCGGCATGAGAGAGAGCTCGGCGCTGCATGAGCACTCTTCAGCACCAGCTCAGCCACAGGTGTGTTACCAACACTGTTTTGGTCACAAATCTGAAACACAGCACCATCCTACTCTGAAGAAACTTAGCAACTACGAGGAAAATTAACTCCATCCCAGCTGAAACAAGTACAAATCTATTCCTGATCAGATTCCTCCAGGGAAAAATAATTACTGAAAGAGCGTGTGCTCCTTTGTGTTCCAGCTTTTGGGTTTGCTATAGTCTTGCACTGGGAGATAATACGGGGCTTCTTCTAGCTTGGGGAGCGAGGGTGCTGGAGAAATTTAAGTGAAAAGGCCTTTGAAATATGAATGGTTAAATAAGGAAAGTCCAAAAATTGTTATTACATGCAATCACTCACTGTAGAGTAGAAAATAATACTTACTGTGCAATAGGTGGGATTTCTTCATGTCTGGTGAAAATCCATGTGCTAAGCCTTTTTAATGATATATTTTGCAAATACTAAATAAACACTGCGAATTTAAATAATAAACCGAGCGTGGTAAGTCCCTGCAGTCTCCCAGGGGACTCCTGCCCGTCCTCTGCTGCTCACGGGTCTGGCCACATGTCACACGCGTGTCGGGGGGTGTCTGTCGCGGCACAGGAGCGCGGCTCCCCAGCACGATGACCTCCTGCTCCGGGGAAGGGTCCTGCAGAGCTCTGGCTGGGGAGCGCAGGCAGGCTGCCAGGGGCCAGGTGGTGCTGGGAGCTGTGGAAGGAGCTGGATTGTTCCTCCTGTCCTGTGCAAATCCATCCCCTGATCGTCTCTCACCTGTGGGCGCCGGGGATGTGCGGACGATGGCACGGGCGGTGTCCGACTGCCGCTGCAGCGTGTTGGAAGGTCTCCCCCAGCCTCGTGCGCCCAACGTAGGCGAATCCACGTGGTCTCTCATAATCCTGCATGAGAGGCTGAGTCACTGCCCCGGCTGAACGCAGCGATCCAGGGCTTGTGTGTTCACAGGACGAGGATATATCTGGGTAAAGGACATCTTGTATCTAGCAAGAGCCCTGGGTCCAGGCCAGCTGTCCTCTCGTGGGAGGAGAGAGCGCTCCGAGCCATCGCAGAGGAAGGGCTTGCGCCTACTTGCACTTGCTGTGGGAAGACTGTTGGAGGGAGAAGCTTCTCGGAAGGTAACTTTCTATTTTTCTTCATTTTTTTTTAATGAGTTATCTACTTTCTTGGTCAGGATTGGGGCTGCATCACGCAGCTGCAGCGGTGGGTGGGTGTTGGGTTTGGTTAGGTGGGGACTGCAGACAGGTCACTTGTCCCGACCAAAATGTGGAAGACTGCTCCCATGGGGGAAGCAGGATGGAAACTCCACAATGTTTTGTCGTGTTTCTGCAAAGTGATGGAGAAGACGGGTGCAGGCTGGGCCCAGGCACACGGCTCTGCTTCCAGCTGGCTGCCCACCAAGGCTGTGGTCATCCCAATGTTCCAGCTCCTTGGGAGCATGCCCGTGAGCAGAGGCTGGGGTGGCTGGTGGGCTTAAAGGTGTCCCCGAGCTGGGAAGAAGCACCCACAGGACAGGATCCATCAGCCAACCCCGGAGACACTGGGATGCCGTGAAAGGTGTCCACCTTTAGTGGAGCTTGCGCAGGTAGAGTGAGCATCGGGAAGGGTTAGGCCTGTGCAGGCACGTCAGGAGCAAGAGGGCACTCAAGGGAAACATCTCCCAGCCTTGCTCGGGGTGGGATATTTCTTGGTGGTGGCCCCACGTTGCGTGTTCCCAGGCCTGAGCAGCTCTTGATGGCCCGGCGGTGATCTGGGACT
>NW_009705597.1:1270-2802 GCF_000703405.1 Apaloderma vittatum | reverse complement strand
TCTGGGTTTGCCCAGCTCCCTGTGCCCCTCAGCTGGCCGGCCCACGCTGGTGGATGCTGGTTTCTTGCACGTCTCCTGCCCTCGCTCCAAGCTCTGTTGTGCTGGCTCGGGAATTTAGGTCAGGGCTTTGCACTGGCACAACAGCCCCAGGCAATTGGAGTGGGAGGTCTGGGAGCACCCCAGGCTCCAGCCCATGTGCCACCACCTCTGACCTGCCCTGCTGAGACAAAGCCCTTTCATTTTGTGACTATTCCAGCTGGGCAGTTCTTGTGCTTAAGTAATGTAAACCTGGCCTTTCTCAAGGAGCAAGGCACAGGGTGTTTCCCCCCTTACAAAAGGGGATGCAAGCACCACCTTGACACCCACCTGCTCTGGTAAAAACCACGGTGTTGGTGGCCTGTCGTGATTTCCCTCTGTTCTGTGCCATCTCTCCTTGTGGGTAGCTGATCAGACGGGTGATATCGGAGACCTCCAGCAGCGAGGTGGTAGCCAACGACATCATCGTGCACTCTCTGGCTCTGGAACTGCCCTGTGGCAGCGTGAGTGAGTCCCTGCTCCATCCCGTAAGTCTGATTTCAGTCCCCCAGCAGCAGCAGCCTCTGATAGAGGTGCGGTTATGCCTGTTTGACCGTTCAGGAACCTTTAGCTGCATTTTTCCCATGAGCTTCTCGTGGCTTTGTGACAGAAACAACCTGGCTGTGGGTAGAGAGCTGAGGTCTTGGATGTTTCTGATGGCAGGTTGCTGAATATCCTCCTTCTGTCTCACTGCTTGAAGTAATAGACCCTGTTCTTGCTGACTGCAGCCCCAGTGTAAATTTTGTGGGAGAAGTAGGACTGGTACAGGCTAGGAGTGGGCTGGTGCCATTAACATTTCAAGGGCTGCCAAGCAGAATTTAAGAAATGGCAGCTGTCCCCATGCTTGGTGTGACCTGCCTGGGTTGTGTCCCTCAGGTAACAGCGGGATGGGCACCTGCCGCAGCAAGCACAGCTTTGAGACCTTCTCCCACCGCCGCTCCTGCTTGATCAAGGACCTGAAAATGGATGTTGTGAATGAACTGCGGTACCCACCTGGCAGCCACAGGAAAGTGTATTTGACCAAGTTCCTCCTCTTGACGTGGTTTAACAAGGGCCAGGTGGGACTGGCCATCTTGGTCCTGCTGGGGGTTGTGGCAGCAATGGTGGCAAAGGTGAGCTTTGGGGCTCTGCTGTCCGTGGGTGTGTTCCCAGCTCTGTCCCCTGAGCCCAACTTGGTCTCAGCCTCCACCACACCATTGCCTTGGGCTCTGTGCCCTCCTTGTGGGACTCACCCTTGTTTCTGTGCCTCGCTAGGTGGCGTCCCCACAATGAGAGGGGTGATCAGCAGCACATGGGACCTGTAACCCACCGCTCACTCCTTGCAGTCCTAGCGCTGAACACTTTTTTGCTGTGGTTCCTTTTCTTGCGAGACAGAAAATGCTCTGAAGAGGTAGAAGACAATGAAATTGCCCCTAAAGCAGAGAAGCTCCAAGCTGGAGGCTCCAGCTTCTGCTGAC
>NW_009705597.1:0-1239 GCF_000703405.1 Apaloderma vittatum | reverse complement strand
AGTGGATTCAGAGCCTCACCTCTGATCTTGCCTCAGCAGTCAGTGGGAGCAGGTGGAAGGAGGCAGCATCTACCCTGCTTTGCGAACAGGAATCTGTCTAGAAGCTCTTGGGAACAGGGGAATCGTTTCTCACAACGGTCTCAAAACAAAGCCAGTTGTTACTGAGCCTGTCGTCTCTGTCACACCTTGCATGAGCGCCCATGGAAGCTGTCTCATAGCAGCAATAAGCCTGACAAAATGTGAGTCTTACTGATGGGGACCACCCAGGCTGTTTGTCGCCAGCAGCCTGCCCAGAGCAGAGGGGAAGAGCCTCTAGGAACCTGCAACATCCCATCCTCTGAAGGACTCACGGCTCAATGGGAGATGTCTTTTTGGAGGGGAAACCATCTTCAGCCATCCAAGGTGAGCAGAGGTTACCTGAGGTGACAGCAGAGGCTTTCTGAGCTGCAGCCACGCTCTGCCCAAGGACTTGAGGAGCGCTGGGGACAGTCACACTGCTGGTGTGCTGCGCTTGGGGCTGCTGGGGACAATGACAGGGGCATCACTGTGACCACAGTTCCAGGTCTGGGGAAGTCAGATCGGAGCAGCTGAGCAGCCAGACAGCTCATCTGTGATTGAATTTACTTGGTTTTTGACTGGTTTACTGGTAGTCTTTTACCTCCAAACTTGTAACTGGAAGCTGACCTTGCACCTTTCTGAATAAAACCTTTGTTTTACTACTAAGGGCACCTAGAGTAGAGCAAGACTCACGTGTCCCCAGCCCGAGCTCTGCTCTCAGCCTACACCCAAAGGAGCCGGCCCGAGTCCATCTGGGTTTATTCTTTATTTGGCATTTGTCATGGAGCAGTGGTGTGAGCCGGGCTGTGCTCAGCTCGTGTCAGTGGGTGACAGCCGGCAGTGTGGGCCAGAGGGGGTTCCCTGCACGCTCGCTGTGCGTGGAGCAGCCCAGAGCAGCATTTGGGGTGTCAGAGCAGCCCCAGGGCTGTTCCCAAGGGGTGGCTGAGCAGATGCTGCTGAATGTCGACGGGGACCCTTTGGCTCCCACGGGACAGGCGTGTGCTGGGTTCTCTCACTGGCTGGTTGTGCTTTGTGCGTCCGTCTGTCCGGACGGGCTTTCACCCCCAAAGCAAAGTCCCCGCAGTCCCTCACGTGAGTCAGTGTTTGCTGGTCATCAGCCTTACGATGATGCCAAGTGCAAGTGTTGCGACAGCTGCGGCCACAGCCCGCCCGCGCCCGGTG
>NW_009705596.1:0-15487 GCF_000703405.1 Apaloderma vittatum | reverse complement strand
CCCTTCCAACCTAGGCCATTCTATGATTTTGCACTTACTCTGACAACTGCTGTCAAAATCCAGTTTAGCACTTCTCTAAATGTTGGCTTCTGAGTTCTATAAGGTACGTCCCATATTTATCTGAAGTATAGTTCTGCTAACATGTCATTTTAGGATGATGATGAAAAATTTATTCATGAAATAGTAAAAAAAAAAACCAAAAACCTACTACGGTAGCATTAAATTATTTAGACAGAAGTTTTCAGGCCAATCTAAGAATCAGTCTTGGCATGGGGGGATTCCAGGATACAGGCTACAACAAGAGATATCGCTGGAGTCCCTCGTTTTTCAGTGTCTTGACCTGAATGCCCAGGGAACCGAGGAGAGGCAGCGTGGGCTAAGGTGGTACAGAGAAAAACATAAAGACTAGTGTCTGTATCATGGTAAAATCACTGCTGAGTAATTTTGGTATAACATGTTTTGAATTTCTTGCTGCCACTCAGTGTATTGTCAGTCGCTGAGTCTGTGATTTTCTTTTAAAAGCCTGATTTATAAACTAAGCAATATACTAAAATATATGCTTTTTTTTTCTCCTAGCTGCCTCAGAGTGTAGCATGCACAGCTGATAGTATGAATTTATTTCTAAGATAAATAAGCACTGTCACTTCTCGTGACCAAAATACAGGTTATGGATATGAAGCAGAAGGGATGCTAGCAGAAGAAAGGATTAGGTCCTGCCTGTATAACTAACAAATACATTTTCAAAGAGCATTCAATTCTTAAATGAGGCTCTTGCTGCTTTTGGGGCTTAATATACCCAAGATCTATGCATTTAGTTTTCACTTGCGTGAAAAAAAAATGCCTACTTTAACTACTGTTCCCTGGTTTTGGGGTAATACACAGCATTACAGCATACATTAAAGAGTTTTGTCCTTTTACATAAGCTTTCTCTAACCTGTGGTTGTGCCAGCTCTTCAAATCAAAACCTTTTTACAAAATTCTGAAACCTTATATATTACAAAGAGGTATCAGCAGAATTAGCCTGATTTTGAGGTAGTACAACGCTTCTGACTTATTCATGTTAATAGTTCAGGGGCTATAGATTAAACATTCCCCACTACTAATTGTGGATTTCTGTGATTCTAAAGCTCCTTCGTAAGTAGGCCTGCACCCTGGAAACCTAAATGTAAGAAATACCTGACTAGGATTTACCCACCTTAATTGGAACAGCTGGTAGATGACAGAGGGGATGGAACTAGAATCTGCACTTGGATTGCTTTTGACAGAGCAAGGAAGATGGCTCGTAGGGATCTCTTACTGCAGAATCATTTCATTTCGACCTTTGCATAGATAATGTGCATGCTATAAAAACTGAAGCATTTTCTTTTGAGCTGGGATTTTATGTTTTCAGAAGTCCATGTGCATAAGTTTGGAGATCAGATATCATTATGCCAGTTATTTTAGGTAATACTCAATTTAAATAATTTCTAGTAATGTCCTGCTAAAAGGTACTTTCTAAACAAGTATGTTCGTACTGTGCATTAGCATGTACACTTATTTTGTGATGAATTCAGTCTAGTGTGCACAACCCACTCCCAGGCTTTTCCCCTGGGACAATTAGATTGAAAGCAACTTATAGTTCTGTTGTTTTTTTTAACAGGATCTCTTGGACCCTGCTCGATGGAGAATGCTGATCCAACAGTTTAGATATGATAACTACAGACTACATCAGCTGGGAAACAATTCTGTTTTTACTATCACACTCCAGGCAGGCCTTTCAGCTATAAAAACACCGTATCCTTTAATGCAGATACTACTGTTGAGTGCAAAAAAGCATTGTGGGTGTTTTTTGTTCTATGGAGGCTTTTCGGAGAGCTCGAAGAGGAAATGTGACACTTGAATATTTTTGCTCATGAGCTGCTTAAATGCAGTATGAATGGGTATCTTTATTAAAATAATTAAGGGGAGATTATAATAAATGGCATTATGATGTTGTTTTTTCTTGAAAAAAAAAAAAGGTGAAATCTGCATTGGGTTTGAATACTAGGTTATCTACCCATGTGCCTTAAGTTTGTGAATATATCTGCAAATGTTAGCGACCTGGGTCAGAATTACTTTTTTGTTTTTAAGCACCTACACACAAATTTATCCTGTCTGGTTTTGTGTGAATGTTCAAATATATCCTGCATCTTTGAAAACTTGGTTGGCTTCACTCCCCAGCGTGGTGTATCGGAGGACTGGTGCTACCGAAGTGTTCTACAGCAGAAACTTTACCTGTAGAGGGTGCCAGATGCTGTTGCTCACTCTTCCTTGAAACAGAGCACGTACTTTATGTGTGCACATTAAACTTAATTAAACAGTCCTGTACATTCTCTAACGCAGGCTATAGTTGCACAACATACTATCTTCTTTTTTTTTTTTCTCCTGACATATATCATTAATTGTTACTGCATCCTGTGGTGGCTGTTCCTTAACTCGCTGTTAAACAGACAGTGTTATAAAGAGGACGGGAGCTCAAAAAACCCAGACTGCCCTGTGTGTAGCAAATCCCTGAACAAGCTGGCTCAGCCTCTGCCTATGGCACATTGTGCCAACTCCCGACTAGTCTGCAAGATTTCGGGGGATGTAATGAACGAAAATAATCCTCCTATGATGTTACCAAATGGATATGTCTATGGATACAACGTAAGTGTTGCAATCAATAAATGACTGAAGTCTAAAATAGCAGTGGTTGTAATAACTTTCTATATCAAAATAAGAGCTTATAAAGAGTCAGCTAGATGTATCTTCTGTATTAACAGAACAAAAATAATGTCTGGAAGTAGTTGTTCAGGGACTATATTTATGTGATTAAATTGGTCTTTAAAGAAGCTTATGTCTGAATATACGAATTTATAACACAAAATCCCTTTGGTGTGTAATAATGTAAAATAAGTAACTTTTGTGAACGATGGTGTTTTGATCTCTGACTACAACATCAGGTTTATTGTAATAAAAATTTTACTTGCTAAACAGTTAAATAATAACATTCACAACAATAACTCAAAGCATGTTTTGATTTCGCTCTTTTTCAGTCTCTCCTTTCTATTCGTCAGGATGACAAAGTAATTTGCCCAAGAACCAAAGAAGTCTTCAACTTCTCACAAGCTGAGAAAGTCTACATCATGTAGGTCCATAAAACATGTGATGAAGTGCCGCTGGAATTTTGACACAGTGTATATTGGCATACCCTGGAAAGGGGGGGGCCTTAATGTGTGGCAAAGAAGCAAAACCTGCCACCTTGGGGATCAGACCTGTCGGTGGCATTATTGTTTCTTGCGACCAAAGATCAATGAGCAACAATAAACACTCTTTAAAAAAGGAGGAAAATAATAAAAGAGGAATTATGACTTAAGTTTGTACTTGAATAAAAACAGAAATTTTGATTGTTAAGGTTTTGTAACATAAGGTCAAAAATTGGACTCTTCTCAAAAGTATTTTCATCTTCTAAAGGATAACTTACTTTAAAGATGGACACTTGCACTGGGGGAAAAGTTAAAACAGATTTGAAATTAAATCCATTTTTCTTCCCTCTTTTTCACAATTGTCCAAGACCCTTTTGTTATCAAAGATTTCAGTACTACCAATATGTTCTCCTTTAAGCTCCTCTTTGCCTTCTTTATGATCCTCTCAGGAAGTAATTCTGAACACAAATTATGTAACTTATTTCCATGGGAACATACTGATGTCTTTGAGACAAGACTGGCTTCTCTGGAGGATCAACTAGGGACTGGTTTAAAGGAGTATGAAGTCTTTTTCCAAACCCAAATATTTTAAGGAGGTTGCATAAGTATCAAGAGGAACTGAGAACATTTCAGGCAAAATCCACTGCTTGTTTAAATGTTCTTTTTCCAGTCTACCATAGTGTTAAAGTCCTTCTAAAGTTATTAGTTATGTGCATAGGGTTCAATATGAAATCATTAGTGCTACTGCCTTATTTCTTGCTTTGAGAATGTACTCACATGAAAATGAGCTGGTATTCTTAAGTGTTGGGCGAAGTTTCTGAAGATGCCTTGCAGGATGATTACATAATTTTAGGGTCTGAATAGTATTCATTACTGAAACTAATAGTTCAGTTTTAACAACTGCAGAACACATCCTTATGACTTTTCAAAGGAATTAAACCATTGTAGTTTAAACAAAACCATATTGTAGAGGTTTGTATTTAGCGCTTATTTTTGCATGTTGATGTTGATTAGCTAATAAAAGATTGTAAATGTAAAACATGTTAATAAAAATTGTTTTCCATTTCTTGATTATATAAAAATAGAAAGCTGCTTTGTGTTGAAGTGTAAAAAAGTTTACTCTTTTATAAGGGTCACTCTTAAATGGAGTGCTACTTAACAGTGTTGTTTTTCAGTGTTCTGCAAGAATAAAAAAAAAAACACAAAAGCCAACACCACCTCACCAGAACCGTAAACATTCTTCTTCAGGCCCCAGACTCAGAGCACTTCAGTCAAATAATGTTTTGGCTTAAAATTTTCATATATGAAAGTACACTCCACTGCAATCTACCTTCCTGTCTTTTTTTTTTCTGTCATTTTCCAGAAGACTGCCTACTGTCCTAGAGACTTTCTGTTAATAGAATTTTGTGGGACGTGCTGGGTGTGAGGTTTTGACGCAGGGCTGAGGGCCAGTGCAGCATGCTGGAAGGGACTGTAACTCCTATTCATGTTCAATGCTTAGAGAGCACAGATAGACAAAGTGATTCCATCAGCTGCTATGGAACTGTGAATACGGTGGGGTTTCCAGTGAGGTATGTCTGAAAAAATTCCATTTTCAGTAAACATCTGTTACTGATGCTTCTGAACTGAGGTATCTGGAAGACTGCAGAGCTGCCAGCTTGGCAGAGACTGGTTCCTGCCCTTAAACCTGGAAGATTTAACCGAGCCCATTACTGCAGTTACTGATGCAAGTTCTCTCATCATCTGCCTTCACCTACTCTTGGCATGTTGACTTTTTTCTAAGGAATCACTAAATCTGCCACTTCAGAAAACACTGAGGGAAATGGAGCCTTCCAGGGCAGGAACCAGTCTTTGCCAAGCTGGCAGCTCTGCAGTGTTCCAGATATACCTGTTCAGAAGCATCGATAACATATGTTTACTGAAAAGGGAGCTTTTTTTGGACATTCCTCACTGGAAATCCCTGGGAAAAAGCAGACCAGACTTGGGAGGAAAACATGAGTTTAATTTACCATCACCAGTTATCAACTAAAACAGTAGGATAGTGAGAGGAAAATACATAAATAAAATCAACCTAATCTTAAATATGTTCCCCTCACTTCTTCCTGACTACCTTCTCCCCCCGCCATTGGTGCAAGGGGAACAGGGGCTGAGGGGTGCGGTCCATCAGTTACTCACCGTCCATGGCCGTCTTGCCTTCTGGGGAAAGAGCGCTCCTCACGGTCTTCCCATCTCACGGGAGGCAAATATCTCCCTCCACGTGAGTTCATCCCACCAGCGTGGGACCAGCCTTGGAGTTGTGGGTTGCTTTGGACACGTCCAGCCTGGTCTCTCTCCTCCATGGCACCACGTTCTCCAAGTACTGCTGCATCCTGGACGTTACGTCTCCCTCGATCTCAGCTGGCGGGCAGTCAGCTCCCTGCCACCTCAGCCACCATGGGGCTCTGGGGAAACACTGCTCCGGTGCCTTTCTCCCCTACTTTCCTCACTGACCTCCCCCTCCTCCAAACAGAAACCCCCCCCAACACAAAAGTCAGGACACGCAGACAGAGAGAGACTCACCCAGCAGGTTTCCCCTCTTAAATACATTGGTTGAGGAGGCACTGAGTGGCGTGGCCTTGGCCAGAGGCAGGTCCAGCTTTTACCTGGGACTAGGGGAGACTCTGGAAGTTTTACAAGAAGACACGTCCCACAGCCCTCACCTTTGCTACCAAAAAACCTCACCAAACTCAAACCCATGATCAACTCTGAAGGGGAGAGGACATCGCCCGGGGGAGCAGCATCTGTTTTGCTTTGGTCACCTATTCACGGCATCACAGCAAAAGGCCAGGGTTAGCTTTGAGGATGGCAGCTTCGTTTTTCTCTACTTTACAGAAATGGGGGAAATGGAGAAGCAGGGAGGAAGAGGAAGAGTTCTTGCCAGCCCAGAGGAAATGCATGGTAACCCCACTACAGTCGTAGGCCAAGGCAATTACTGCTCTTACTTCTCAAAGTACTAGTTAAGAGCTATGGTGTCCTGGGATTTCAGCCCTTTTTACTTTCTGTGGCCTAAGCAGAGGGATGGAGAAATCCACGTTTCCAAAAAAAAC
Organism: Apaloderma vittatum; assembly: GCF_000703405.1. NCBI lineage: Eukaryota > Metazoa > Chordata > Aves > Trogoniformes > Trogonidae > Apaloderma > Apaloderma vittatum. The sequence continues at coordinate 9,198 of NW_009705596.1, read as the reverse complement.
CTAGTTTGGGATGCGAGGGAGGAGAGCAGCCGTCCCACAGCAGGAGGGCCGCGTCGATGGGAAGTGTCGTTTCAGAGAGCCAGATGCCAACACAAGGTCTGAGGCCCTGACAGTGCGTTAGGAAGAAGATGCTCAGAGCAAGCCTAGGGCAGCTTCAGCTGGTTGATAGCCATGATTCCTCGCTTTAGAAATCTGCACTCAAACAACGTATTTTGACTACAGCAAGGCCTGTTTCATACAGGAGGTGGCCGTAGCCTCCTGGCTGGCCAATGTGAACTGTGCCCAGCACATGTACCCAGAGCCTGCCTTTTATACTCAGGCCTGCTCTGGCAGGGCTTTACAAGATCCTGTCAAACCGTCTCAATCGAGCAATATCTTGCATAGCAGTAAGATCATAAAACATAGGGTGGGGGATCAGTTATACAGTTATAACCACATGTAGAAACTTCCACAAATACAGCCATAACCTGCTATACCGAAGCCAGGTCTTTTCTGCCAGTTGTACATCTGGTTGTGGTACCAGCAACACCTGTGTTTCATATTAATCAAAAAGTGGCCATCACCTACTTTAGATGAGAGTCCTAGTCATCTTTATAGATACCCTGCATCATCTAAATGCCTGGCAGCGTGCTGAGGTGGAAGACAGAAGACAATTTATTTCTTTAAGGCTGCAAATTAACACTTGTACATTGAAGGACGTCCTTTTGAAATGGAAGAGGTTGATAGGAAAGCGAACACTATTGGCTCGCAAGATCTGGCTGGGCTGGAAACGAGCAGTAACCTTTACTGGGATGATTTTTCCAGTCTTGCCAAGCAATTTAACAAAATGAGACTTGAGCTCCAGGTTTTGGTTATGGTGCTCCTGTTTGAAGACAACAGTTTGTTCCATTTGTGGGCAGGACAGGTTTCTCTGATTTCCACAGTTACACAAAGTTGAGAATTGCCTTAACTTTTCCTTGTGTTTGTTGTGGTCCAAATCCTTAATGCTGAAGAATCTCCAATATTTCTCACAGAGAGAGGAAGTACTGGTAACTGTCCATGCTGGTAACGGTTTATGACTCTGTAGGTTTCTTCGATGCCTGTTCCAGCTTGAAGTATTCCATGATCTTACCAGGCTGAGAAGGGTAGAAAGTGCTGAGATCCCATCACTTTGTAGGTAGGAAGTAGCAAAGCTGAAACCACACTCAGGCAAAACATTTTTCAGGAAGCTTTAAAGACTGATTGGCTGTTACAGTTTTGAGGAGTTTTTTAATACTGTAAGCATGTCCTTTCCTACTCATTAACAAGATTACTTCTTGAAAAAAATATTATTTGGGACAGGAAGAATGAGAAAATAATGTACGGGTGGTAATCTGCCAAAAGGAAGCCTTTGAACATGCTTCAGGGGGGAAAAAGAAAAGTAAAAAAAGCAATACTTTGGCTTTCTTTTTTTTCTGCTTTGGTTAGCCAGAGCAGAGTGTGTTGGGAGACACATGCTTTGAGGCCCATGACTACACTGTGGGTTTGTGCACTAGGTGTCTTGTAGCATGATACAGAGGTCATCCAGTGTAACAAAATGGGTATTTAAAACTCTTCCAACTACTTTTTCCATGTTCTGTAATGAGATATCAGGTTCTGATCAGCATGTTGTTTCTTCCTGCTGTGTCCTGAGGTCTGGAGCACCATTAACACTAGGTCTCCAGCCCAGATCAACGGGACAGTTGACCAAATCTGATCTTTATCTGGTCCTTGAACAGGTAAACTGCAAGTAGTTTCTTGAATGCTACAGTAACTACTTGTTTGTATTTGATGATGAGGGGCATCTGCAGGTTAGATATTCACCAGGATCTCCTTGCCATTATGCTTTTCCAAAAAATTCACCGTCAGGCTGGTTCTGCAATACACATCAGCCATGCTGAAAGGCAGCATTTTTTATAATTTATTATTAAAGACTTGGTCCTGTTAGCTAAGCTTTGAGAAGTTTTCAGCAGCTCAACTTTCTCCTTGTTTTAGGAAAAGATCTAAAATGGGCAGAGGTGGACAGCAGAATCTCTTCCTATCTCTTTATTAACACATCTTCTTCTTATAGCCAGATAGGTTCTGTAAGTTGAATAAAGATTCTGTAGCACACAGGGGAAGAAAATTTGCACTCATGGCCAGAGGAGGGAGCAGGAAGCTATAGAGCCCAGATATTGTTGGATGTGGGGGCTGAACTGGTTTTTGGCACGGCAGCTATAGAGCCAACAGAAAGTAATTCTACATTACAGTTGGCTTTTGCGATAAGTTCAGCGCATATCTGAGCTAGTCATTGAAAAAACCCCTCATCTTAGGAGCTCTAATCTTGATCTCAGTTTGGACTGAAGTTCTAAGACTCTGTAAATGGAAATTCTTAATTTCAAAAATTAAATTAGTCCTTATCATTACTTGCTAGCAACAAGTTAATTTCACTGAGGAGCTCACAATTTTAATAAGATATTTCAGGCTCCACCATAAAATCCTGCTATTTGATCATGTTAAAATTATCAGAGATCTGTATCCTAAGCCAGAGGAAATCCGCTGTAGGATAATTAGCACCCCAAGAAGAACAATAGGAAATAGCAGAACAAGGGGAAATAGAAAGGGCTGCTGAACAAGAAAAGCTGTTTGTTTTGACTTATTAAAAATGAGAACAAGTGTCAGGGTAGAGTTAAGAAATGCTAACAGCCGGGTACTTTCAAAGAGATTAAAATAACTGCAGAAGTTTTGACAAGTGCAAGTAAGAGGAAAAAATTAGCATGAAACTGCTGCGTGGTAGAGATCTGGACTTGGTTACAAAACTGCACCCAGCGCCTTGCTGCTTGCTTCTGAAAAGATGGCAATTTTCAACATTGGTGGGCGGGCTGGAGAGGGAGCTATATGGGGAAAACCAGAAATAACTTAGCAAGGTGGAACTGAAAAACGTGCACAAGTTACAGAAACGAGGTGATCGGTCTCCTGGAGTTGTTAATTGTGCATAACTGCTGGAAAGATGTTGCTCTAGTATCAAACCTGGGGATGGCATCACATAAGACTCGACCGTAGTTGCTGTTTTTTAAGGGGAAGGGAGAATAAAAGATCAACCTGAAGGGTAAGTGTAAGTGAGCGTTGAAGAGGGGATGTTTACCAAGTGTAATTATGTTGTACCACCCTGATGACCTCTGTTGCTGAGTTTTCTCAAACAAACTCCAGCTGCAGTGCAGTACTACTTGCGATGACATTAGCTAACAACTGGAGAGGATGGGAATTTAAAATCGCATGAGGATCTGGCTATGGGAGAGGGAATAAAAGGCAGTGTGAAGGGCAGGGTAGGTGATGGGGTTCTTCAGGGATCTGTCGTGGAGCTGATACGAGTTGTCATTACTGATGTTCCACAATAAGCAGGGATGTGCTGATGGGACAACACTAGTAGACAGCCTCAGCCCAGAGGATGCTGGAATATTCTTAGGAAGAAAACCAGGTAACCTCGAGCAGTGGACTAATATATTGTTTTAGCAGTAGAGTTCATTCAGCTATTGATTAGGACCCCACTTGAAGGAGTCCTCATTACACAGGGTGATCGCAGAGGGCTTCGAATCTCTAACATGTTGTGTCTTTGAAGCAGAGGAACACAACCCTAACGTGGTGCTGCCATTGGGATGAAGGAGTGAGGGCTGCAAAGGGGCCTGGTGCTACTCTGCTGGAAGCTGGAGTACAGTCCTGCTTGCTCATGTCCACTTCTCTTAAACTGCAGCTGGAGCAGAGAGAGGACTGAGCTGGTCAGTGGAGTGGACCAGAAATCCCTTCCCAGCCCAGCTGGCTCAGGATAAAACATTTCCTTCATTCCCACATTAATGTGGAACACCAAACCGGTTAAGTGGGGGATAACACCCAAGTGACTGGAATCTACATCTATACCTACTTCTTTGACCCCATTTCCTATCCCATAAGATTAACTTTTATGTTGTGCATTTCTCAAGGAAATTGTTTTATCTACCCCACAGAGCAGGGGAGCAGATTTTCCCAGGGAGCTCATCTGAGTTTCCAGCCAGGACTTTTTCCTGGTTGAGCCAGAAGGAAGAATGAGGAGAGAAAGATGATGAAGTCTATTCACTTCAGAACAAAAAGATCATTAACTAACTTAAATATTTTTTTCCCCACCCATGGAGATTAAGCAGGATCATATGGACAAATTCCCTTAAAGGAAATAAACAGATAATAAAGTCAGTAGACAATTTCCTTTTCCTTTCCAAATCACAGCAAGACAAATCACTCAGAAAAGCCAAGACCAGAGCTGTGTGGAGTTTTTCAGGGTGCACGTGCATACCCCCTATGGAGATCTCTCCTCCATTTAAAGTAGCAGCTTTAGGGACTCAAACCATAGAAATATTTTATTATATATTGAAGGGGGACAGGAGGGAACTGGTCATGGGAAAGCTAAAGTGGTCCTTGAAGCAGTCGTTAAGGAAAACCTTATGTAGGGCTCTACGTTAATTCTTTCTAGATAGATGTAGATAGATCTTGGTGTTGTGATGTAATACGAAGCTAACTCCTCAGCTGGAACTGGACTCACTGCCCCAGCTCTATCCCCTGCTGACAAAATTGCTGTGCAGGAGGGTGAAAACCCCACAGGCAGGTTTTGAACCACTATCTGGTTGCTGCTGCCTCTCCTCATTTTGGAAGACTGGGTGGTTCCTCAGTATAAGCTGTTTCGCTGGGTGGTGTGGGAGCAGAGACTGTTTTCTCCATGAGGATGGTGACACAGTTTTCTGTTTTGAACTGTGCACAGCCAGGTCGCGGTCTCATCCTCCTGCTCATCTGTGCACAGAATCTCATGGCCACCAGAAATCATTTGATCCTATTCCTGGCCATAAAGAGCACCAGTTTATAGAGCTGACTTCCACCACAGGACATTGAGAAGAATTCAGGTCAGGTGGTGAGGTGATGTCTCTGTGGGTGGCTGCTGGAGTGAGTGAAGAAGCAGCACTGGCTTGTGTGAGCAGTATGGGGATAAATGTTATGGCAAGATGAGTAGCCTGCAGCTCTGATCAACTTCATCTAGCATCATATTTCTATTTCAGGGAGCATTACAAGGTGCTTTCTGACTCTTTTCTGGAGTCAGCATGAGGCTTGAGCAGAACAGGCTCGAAGTTTCTGAAGTCTATAACTGGATCTTGCCCTCAAAACATTTGCAACTTGACCATCCTGGATGGGTGCCTGGAGCAGCCACACAGCTAACCCGGCTGTCCTGCCGTGAGAGCACCAGGATCAAAGTTCTCTGGGGCTGCCTGGGCCATGTGATAATCACAGCTGGGAGAAGCAGCTGTGTCTGTGGGTCAGGTGACCCAAACGGACCAATCACAGTGTTCCTTCCCATGGTGCTCAGTATATAAGGGCCCCCAAGAACAGACTTTGAGGGTTTTTTTAATGTTTGCTGTTTTGGAAGGGTTGCTGTCAGCTGCTTGTCATCTTTCTCTGTGTGCCGTTGGTGTTCCTGCCTCCTATTTTCACGCCACAGAGGAGCACACTGTTTGTTGGGACAGGTTGTCTTCCCCTGCCTTTCTGGGTAGGAGCAGCACAGTTCCCTTTCTGGTTTTTTGGACTCTCATTGGGACTTGGGCACTCTCATTTGTTGCTAAATCAAATCTGGGGCTTTTTTTTTTATGGTCGGGACTTTGTTGTCATCTGGAAGGCATGTGTTCTGTATTAACATATTCTTGTATTACTTACGTAATAGCTGTGTGTAGTTTGATGTCTTCATTGTTAGCGTTCTTCTCTTTTTTGTAGTTAAAGTTGTTCAAGGTGGTTTTTTTAAGCCTCCAATTCTCTCTCCCTGGTTCCCCTGTTATCCTTCCTTGGAAGGGTGGTGGTGGGATCATGGAAAGCATCTGTTAAATTGTAGTGGTTGGCCCAGCCATAAACTTGCCTCTGTGGAAACTGAGACACAGACAGCTCCGGGAGCAGCAGCTCTGAAACGGGATGAACACCATCAACCTTGTTAGGTGATCAGACAGTGAAAAATAGAATCATAGAATGGCCTAGGCTGGAAGGGACCTTAGAGATCATCTAGTCCAACCTCCTTGTTATGGGCCACCTCTCGAATAGACCAGGCAACACAGGGGAATAGATGGGAATTCATGCTGCTGATGCAAATCTACTGGATGTTTGTGTTTTGGAGGTTGGGTTTTTTGTTTTTTTCTTTTTGCATGAGCACTTTATAAATGTTGATCTCATATATCCATACACTCTGATGATGCAGACTTTGTGGTATGTTTACTTTGAGTTTCACTGTCATATTCACTGCCAACTCCCGGGCTTCAGTGATGCATTATCCTACTTCAAAAAACAGTGTATAAAAAGGATACTGTTTTTTTAGCAGAGCTAATTATTCAGTTTAACTACTAGGTATAGAAAAAAGCACAGTAGCTACAGCTGAATTGCTGGTTTGCTCCTTCAGTGAATAACAGACCTTCTTTGACACACCTAACATGTTTTAAATTTTATAATAATTGGAAAGAATGTCACCTGCCCTGTTAGGAGAGATATTATCATACTCTTGGCAAAACATGTTCCCTATCTCTCTGTTTGGAGCTCTCCTCTTAAGAGGTAAAATCAAGAATTCCTCACTGAAGTAAGATTAGTAGTTGCCACATCCAGAAATACCTGTCTTATTCTAAACCAATTAGCAAAGGATAATGACTGGTTTCTTTGCATCAGGAAACCATAAATAACGTAACCTGTGATCTCTGCATTTCAGGATGTGAGATGCTGGATTAAATTTTGATTTGAATAGGGTATTTGTCTTAATTCTTTCCCTCTACACCTCGTGTTTCCAGGAACAGAATGAAAAGAAAACAGAGTGTTAGTTCTATTTTTGTTGTCTTGGCTGAAGAAGCCAGGAAGAAGCTTTGAGCCAACAAACCCAGCACTGAATCTTCAGGTGTCTATTTTAAAATTATTATTGCTAAATAATATCTCTGTCTAGGATCTGACAAGTTTAAAATTAATTATTACTTTCATTTTTTCCACCCCATAAGAAAAATGAAAGCATCAAAATTGTTGTCGCAGCTAGGATAACGATTATGGCCTGGCTGCACATCAAAACCAGCAAAACACAGCCTTGGCCTCCTCCAGAAGGGCTCATGCTCCGCTGAAGTGATACTAAAAGGTCTAGGCTAAAACGCCAAATCTTGTTCTTGAATGTTTCGTGCAAATCCCCTTAAATATACCAGTATGGATAAATTCTGTCAAAATCCCAGAGATGAAAAATGCAACCTCACAATTTTTGCTGCTCCAAGCAGTCCTCCCTGCGGTAGGCAGTTAGAGGGGCTGCTTTTAGGATTTCCACCATCAGAGGATCCTCCTTATCACACTTATCTGTCCTTAGGAAGAGTCTTGAAATTGGGAACATTCTGAGAACGTTACAGTAGTTGCTTTTAACTCAAGGTCTCTTCAAAGTGCCTTAATATTATCTTATCTTAAACTCTATTTGCAAAATACTCTGCCTCTACCCTGTCCTCTCTTCAGGATCCACTGACAACTTCATGGCAGGAGTAGCCAGAGCTCTGACTTTGACATTTACTGTTTAACTGAGTAACCAGGTTTTTCATGTCCTGCCACCTCTGGTTTGTGTAAAAAGCCTTTTCTGTAGCCTAATGCCTTCCAAAAGAGCCAGGAGCAATAGATCTCCAGTGTCCTGATTTTAGATGTCGAGTCTCAAAACTATTTACAATCTGGAGTTGTTTGGTTAGAGCACATCTGTCAGAAAAACATCATCATGAGACATAGAATCTGTTTCTTCACTGGTAAAATATGTGCCTGGCTTCCAGTTTGAATTCATCCTTTGTTTCTTGTGGTTTTCACTGTTATGCTCAAGATAATTTAATATGTGACATTTTTTTCCCCTGAAGATTCTTTTATTTTATGAATACATTACCACTCAATAATCAAAACTGATTTAAATCTTTACTTACAGGTGCTATTGCAACTATTTACTTTCTGCAGTCTGTTCTTGTACCCTTCCTATGTGCCACTGATTTCTTTAAAATTTATTTTCTACAAAATTTATATTTATAAATGTTCATTATATTAATACATAAACTTTTTGTTAATGCTCTGAAGCTGTTTAACCCTGCTGTTGCCAGAGGATGTCTAACATATAATATAGAAATATTTGAAACAAGCTGATGGTTCTGAAATAGTAAGAATGGCTGCTTTACTAATAAGTAAATCCAGAATGTGTACTAATGTTAAATTATTCCTGTGCAATTTGAGGCCAGTTACCTGTGACACTTCTGAGGGGACAATATAGTGTATTTGTGCAACATATGCATGTTTTCCTAAGCACTACAAACGTGCTGCATTTATATTTGTGGCATGTGCATGTATATATGCATATGTGTGTATATATATATGTATATATATGTGTACACATGCGTATCTGTGTGTGCATGTACAAAAACTGTAATTGCCACTTTTGATTGCTAAAATTCTCTGGACATTGAGATGCTAGAGCATGTCCAGAGAAGAGCAACAAAGCTGTTGAGGGGTCTGGAGAACAAGTCTTATGAGGAGTGGCCGGGGGAACTGAGATTGTTTAGCCTGGAGTAGGGGAGGCTCAGAGACCTTGTCGCTCTCTACATCTGCTTGAAATGAGGCCGTAGTGAGGTGGGGGTTGGTCTCTTCTCCCAAGTGATAGGACATGAGGCCTCATATTACACCAGGGGAGGTTTAGGTTGGATATTGTGAACAATTTTTTCTCCGCAAGGTTGTCAAGCACTGGCACAGGCTGCCCAGGGAAGCGGTGGAGTCACCGTCCCTGGAGGTATTTAACAGACTGGTGGATGAGTGCTCAGGGACATGGTTTAGTGGTGGAGCTGGCAGTGTTAAGTTATCGGTTAGGTTGGAAAACATCAAATCCAAGCATTTCTAAGATTCTGTAATCTTTACAGGTCACCCCTATGGTTCTGGATCTTGGATGTCAAACCTATTGGCATATGTCAGTGCTACAGGCCTCTAGGTTCAAATCCTAGACTTTAAAAAGAAAATAAAAGATAATGACTTGCTGATAGTGAAATCGATTCTCTCCCTTGCAGGATACATTAAAAACACCGAGCAGGATTTCCAAGGCAGTGTTTTTTTATTTCCGCAGGAACGTTTGGCTCAGCCCCAGTGCTCGCCTTGCTGGCCGGGCTACAGGCTCTCCTGCATTGCCATCTGCTGGGG
>NW_009705595.1:394-998 GCF_000703405.1 Apaloderma vittatum | reverse complement strand
CTCATCGGGCTTTTTATGGAGGAGCTCAGCAAGATGCTCTTTTGCTGCAAAGGCTGGAGGTGCACGTGTGCCCCGTCCGTCCGTCCGTCCGCGCATCCCTCTCAACACAAGCATCCTCCCCTCGTTTTCCAACACCCCCTTCCCCAGCTTTCCAGGGAAAAGGAGGGGGTTCCCACCGGCCGCCCCCCGCCACCACTATGGGACGAGGAAAAAAATGACGCCTGGGTGAAACCAGGCTCCTCCCCAGCTCATCTTGTTTATCCCAGGATTTGGGGTACCCGCATCCCTGACACTTCCCCAGCTCATCCTGTTTATCCCAGGATTTGGGGTACCCACATCCCCGACCCCCCCTCCTCCCCACGGTAAAACGATGCTCGATGCATCACGACGCATCGGCGCCGGGGTTAGTCCAGGACCCTAAAAAAATCGAGCTGCGGGGTTGATTTTAGGCCAGGGTTTATCCACCACCAGCTCGGATTTTGCAATTTTTTCTCCCCCCTCTCCCCTCCGGCTGCACTCTGATGTCAAATAATTTTGATCAAAGCAAGCGGCCGGAAAACTCGGCAGCGTCGTTAACAACCTATTTTCCATCTAGCTGGGTCCG
>NW_009705595.1:0-292 GCF_000703405.1 Apaloderma vittatum | reverse complement strand
AGGAAGATACCCCCCCCAGCTAATCTGCCTGTACTATTAGACGCTTTCTGTAGGAATTGGGAGGTTTTATGGGAATTATTAAACGTGCGGATTAGCACGCTGGGAATTAAGGGGATTCCTCGCTCCTGCTTTACGTAAGGAGCCGCTTCGCAGCCGGATTTGCCCCGCGGGGGGGACGGTTAAAGGGCTCCGTGGGGCGACAAAAAAGGGGATGGAGCCAACATGGGGAGGGGGAGGGAAGAAGCGGGGTGTCGCTGTTACGAAACCTCTTGTTGAGGCTGGAGGGAAGAAT
>NW_009705594.1:14284-30435 GCF_000703405.1 Apaloderma vittatum | reverse complement strand
GCCAGCCGGCAGCTCCCGCAGCTCCGGGGAACTCACCTTCCTCAGACAGAAGGTGAAACGTCAGGTTCGTTGTGCGATCCTCCTGGCACTACCGCCAGGTGCTGTTTCTGTCCCTAAGCCCTCCAGCTGACCGCCCCTTCTGGATTTCAGCGGGGGGTCAATGGAAGGAGATGGCAGGTCCTATTTAGCCGTCTGTTTCCCGAGGATCCCCCCATTAATCATTTTTGAATGAAACAGCCAGGCATGGAGTTTTGCATCAGTTTCTGGGAACGCTCATGAAACCAGTGTCTTCCCAACCAAGCCTTTTGGTAACCTGTCATTCAGCTGCAGCAGTACAGCAACACCACAACCTGGACACAAAATAGCTTGTCGCAACGCGATTTCTGAGGTTCTGGCTCTGCTCTTCCTCCTGAGAATAAAGATAAATGCACAGTTCTTCAGTGCTGTGCTGCAGTCACACGATTGCATTGCCTCCTCCTCCTCCTCCTCTTCCTCTGCATCCCCTCAGCCCTGACTCCTGCCGCTTCCATTCCCAGTGACGGCTGTTGCCATGACAGTTTTATGTAATTCATTGAGACAGGCACCGAGAGTCACACTTACTGTTTTTTAACTACATCTGGTATAAAAGGAACTTTCTGTTGAGTGCTGTTTGTAACTAGCAACAGGTTTCTGGAAAGGTGTTCAGCTCTGGCACTGTCCAGGATATTTTAATTGTGGCACAAGGTAGTGTAGAAATACTGAGGTACAATCATTCATAAAAACTGTACTCTCGTGTATTTCTTACTCCATGTATTTCTTAGTTGTCTGTATCATAGTATCAAATGAAACAACCCCTGTTGCTAGAGGAATACAGCATTTTTAAAGCAGTACTAGCTCTAGTCTTTCATCCGCTGGTCAGTCACATACTACTGCAAAACAAAGCTTACTATCTAGGTTTTAATTTCTCATTCTTGGCCAATAAAACCCTCCCTGCAATACAGTTGCTTCCTATTTTTTTTTTTTTAAGGTCTTGGCTGTTTATGTGCATTGGAAAAGTAATTACATGACACGACTGATGAAACAGACATGCTGCAGAATCAATTAACCCTCTCCCCATCAGAAGAAAATAAAATGCACAGAAAACTCTTGTTCCGGAGACATGGACTGAAGGTAGCTGGATGGGTTACAGGGGACAATTTACAGTTCTCCAGAAATCTGTGAAGAATTAAAACTTTCAAGTTATTGCTAGGCATCTCAGCTTTACTAGTAATTGGGATGGTGAGAGTTGAAGCAGCTCTTTCCAAGAACTATGTTTTTATGGACAGAATTTGGGGGGGTGGTGGGAGATAAAACATGTTTTGTGACTATGTACTTGCCCACAGATGTACTAGATGATGAAGAAAGGTGGGTACAGTAAGAGTGGTAGGAAGAGTTTGTCAACAAGTATTGCTATACAGCATGCACAAGAATTAATAAAATAAATTATACACCACATTTTCTTTTCAAACGAGCTTTAAATAGTCCATATGTAACAGAATCATGTGCTACAGACAAGAAATTCTCGCTGCCAAAACACAGGATGAGCATTTTTCCCCCATCGTTCTTTCCAAATTACAGACTTAGGGAACAAAAATATTGCAAGAAATTATAAGATTTTCAAAAATAAAGTTATGCTAAAAACCAGAAAAGGCCAGTAGAATAGACCAGTGAAGTACATGAACAAGTCATCAGAAGAATGTTAGTACGCAGGTACTTACAAAAAAACCACACAGGAGTGGGCATAAAGGCTTTAAAGACAGGAACTATGCAGGCTAATTCAGTATCAAAGCGCAGAATGCATAGGCTTTAAAATTCATGCATTTGTGTGTGCAGATAAAGTATACTTAAAGCCATGTATTTAAATGCCGTCAAGAAGACACCTGAATTCCTCCCAGCAACATCAGTTGACTTCAGGGAAGAATTAAAGCCAGTTTTGCTTATTTTTATACAGTGGCCTAAACCAAACCAATAATCTGTCAGAGGGAACAAAGTAAAAGAAAGAAACCAGGTATTTTCCCAAGCCGCTCAAAGATCCAAACCCACTTTTTGGTAATCATCACCACGGGAATGTAATGGCAGCAACCCAGCCCAGACAGTTCTCAGCTATGTTTCAGAAAGTGACTCCAAGAAGAACGATCCAAGGGTTGAGTAGGGAAAAATAGAAATTAACTCTGTAGTACATACATACATACATACATAGATGGCTCTTTCCAGAACAAAATAAGGTAGCACTACTGAGTATGTGGCAACATGAAGTGCGCATTAAGATATACACGTGAAATCTGCTTGGGGCACCTTCACTCAGAGGGCTAAGTCTTTTTAAAATATAATAATAATAATACTTCTTTATACTTGCCACTTGTTAGCAATTGTTTACATCATAGAAAAATAGATAGTATTCTGTAACAAGAAATATAGTTACTTTGTTAAAATGGGCTATTTTATACCAGCTACTATTCTTTCATATAAAGAATTTCTAAACAGCAAAACAAAAATAGGTAATACTGAGTGCAAAACAGCCAGTGGTATACTTTGCATTGGTTCGAAACACTAGTTGCCAGCTACTATAATTACACGTTCTGTACACTGTACTACAAAAGCCTTCCATCTTTTAGAAGCTTTGGGGTTTTTGCTTTTCTTCTCTCTGGGTGGCAAGTAAGTATTTAATCCGAGTAAATTCAAACTCTGGAAGTCAGAAACAATTTCACAATCAGTCTTCGCTACCATTCTCTTGCATTCTGTCCCCCATGTAGTGCAGCAACACTTTCTACTTATGGCCAAAAATCCCTTAAGTTAAACAAAGTTTAGACTATAGATACTTAGAAGTTTAGCTTATAAATTCACATTCTTTTGAAAATCATTTCACTAATCTCCCATGTTTACATTTACACCAAAGAGACAGCTCAAAAGCCTCACTTCATGCATTTCATCATCCCTGCTGAAGACTGAAACAGAGTTTAGATAAAAACTCTTCCCCAACGGTAGGTATTAAGTCTTAATGCAACAAAGCCAGATGGTCCCAGTGTAGAAGTCAGATTCTTCTGTGGTCTCCACGGCAGTTTCAGATACAAATAGCTAATTCTTAGTGGCAGTGTTAAAGGCATTATCAGTACACCATGAACACCACAAATGGAGACAATTTCCAAGCATCAAAGAACAACAAAAAGAAAAAACCAAAAAGCACCCAGAAAAAAAATTATCAGTGAAACATTCTTAGTAGAGCAGAAATCTCTCTGTTCTCCTCTTCGTTCATCTCACACCTTTTCAACTTTGGTGGGGTCATACGTATCTGAAAAGAAACAAGAAAGCTCTATTAATAATGTATTGTATTGTTTATGTATTCACAAGGTATTTAACATTGCTAGTTGTGGAAATGAGACCTCTTTTCCCTGGTTTATATTTAAAAAAGAAGCTAGTATTGGACTTACAGCCTTAAAGATACATACTACATTCCTGACCCAAATTCTGGGTCTGCATCAGTTTAATGTAGGGACAACTTGGATCAAATGCATGGAGATAGAATTTGGGAAGCCTTGGGTAGGTAGGAACAAGTGCACTGCACGGTAAGTGATTATTTCTAGTTTTCAGATGCTTTGACGAAGAGAAAGACATAAGATTTTCCCCCCTCCCCCCAAACACTAAGGATAAGTAAACACTTTAAGCATCCTAGCAGGGTGTTTAAGGCTGGCTGAAGAAGTGACGATGCCTCTGAGTCCCAGGGTATTTTCATTTGATTGCAAATCCTTGGTTTCAGATTAATTCAAGAGAATACAGGAAAGCACAGCTGTGTTGCACCACTACAACTGTCTCACTTCAGTGTGCAAAACTGCAGCTCGCCTCTTGCACATTATTCAGTAAAGCACTGGACTGGCTTACTAACATTGGTCTTCACTTTCAGCCTACCTCTTGTCGGTTCACAGGACAGACCACATTTTGTTCTTCTCCTGAATCTCCAAAGACACTCTTCTATGAGGTATCTTTTTATTGGATTTATCCCAACATTGGCTCTGAAGTGAGCAGGTACGAGGCTTTTCCTTCACCCTCGTGACTCTGGGATTGGTTTGCAACGAGAAAGGCTTTGCCGTGTAAGACCTGCCTGCCCTGTGCCACCGTGCACGTGTCTGACTTACCCTGGGCTCTCTGGGACGCATGGTCATGGCACAGAGGAACCGGGGCTACTCATGGAGGCATCTGTGGGCACACAGGGGCCTGGACAAACTGCGCCACAGCCCCTGCTACCATCTGCTACTTGCGGCTCTTACACAACCTGTGTCTCTGTGCTAACCTTAAATGTCCCTCCCGCAGGCTGTACTCCCACAGCACTCACATTTAAATGGTTGAGCATGAAAATAGTTGCACACATAAATATCACACTTTGGAGTAAAACGTTCACCCCCAGGACTTTTATGTTGATGTGAGTGAATGTCTTCATTCAAACAAGCATAAAAATCCTCAGAGGGAAATTTTTCCTCCTGCGTGCAAGTGTCCATCTGCAGCATCCAGACTTGTATCAAGGGGGGACTGACTAGGAAAGAACTTCTGGATATGGCTCAGTCAGTGGATTCCTGGTGCAGGATCCTTTATCACTTCTCTTGCCCACTCTCCTCACATTGCTAGGCCAGCCAAGAAAGGAGTCTGTGCCAGCAACACTTATGTTTTCAGAACTGCTTATCACTATTCATCCTCTTCTGGTATTTCCAAACTTCAAGAAGACACCACATGAATGCAAAAAAATCAAGAGGAAAAAACTTTTTGAGAGGTTGTGCACTCCGGGATAACGCTGCATCTTTTTAAGCTTAATGCACTGATGGTGTGGGAAGATGCCTCTAAAGCAGTAACATTTTTTCAATTGTAAATAATTTGCCATCTAAACTGCTAGAACGTTCTGAACTGTTCTGTGTGAAGTTTACCTAAGAATAAAAATGGATTTGTATTTTAGAAGCCTGATTTTCCTATGGCCAGACACATTCACACTAATAGAACTCCCCACAAAATGCCAGGTGCTCCCTGTTTTGGGGAGTGGCAGGGGAGGTGAAAATCATGCCACAAGACAAGGAGCCTCTGTGAGGCTCAGTTTATTCCTTGAAAGCTTACCCACACCCCCAGCACCTAAACCAAGGACACAAAAAGGCCAGACTGCCAGGCTACATCACACTTCTGGGGGGACAAACATGGGAGTTCCAGCACTGATACAGAAATGTTTATTCAACATTTGGTTAAGCTCATTTGAAATGCTCTCTACAGAAACAAAGCCAGATCAGCAGCCTCATGGAAGCAGTCTTCAAACAGCAAAGGAGAAAAGACATTCAATGCATTTGGGAATATTCGGAGATGTTTTAATGGCAGTATTTGCATAGTAAGATCAACTGCTTGCACTGAGTTTCGGCAGAGCTCTTACTCTGCAAGATGACTGTTCATCTGCCAAGCTGCATTATACATGTGAAAACCTGTTTCTGCTAAGGCCTCTTGCCTCTACAACAGCCCCGGTCTGCAATTACAGGACTACCATCACCTCACCTCACTCCAAATAGAAGACCATCTAACAATACTTACTCTATAAAATCAACAAATGCAATGGCTTTCCAGGATTCTTGTTTTGGATTTCAGTGGTATCAGTGAGCTAGTCTGGAAGCTGGAGTGAGTGTTAACAGAGGAAGACACATCAGGCCCTTCTACAAATGTGAATCTTCAGTCCTGCCCTGTCAAAGTAAGGTGAAGATCTCGTGGCCATCAGCAAATCAGGGTCTCTTTACATGGGAAGAAGCCAGTGGAGGAGATGCCTTCGTGCCCCGTGTGAGTGCGTGTAACCCTGCGGTGGTGGGTGTGCGCAGCAGGAGGGGAACATCCAGAAGTGGGGAGGGAACTGCTGTGACGGGAACACACTGCAGAATACAACCCTGGCACTGTCAGCAAGAGGGATAAATTTAGACCTAATTTACTGCAGAATAACCCTCCAATAAAACACACACAATCTGTTTTGATACATCCCTGAAGTCATGTCACCACAACAGTCTTTTTCTTCACTCCAGCAGAAACCCCAAGGGAGGAAAGCACATGAAATACACATGGAGCGTACTAGACCTGATGGGTACAAGAAAGCTGAATTAGCCTGTTTGGAAAATCTGGTCTAGAGAAATACAGTTTGGAGCACAAAGAGACACAGAGCTGTGGGATACATGAAAAGACACAAAGGGAAAGGCTGTAAGACTGCAGGAATCAATACTTAGAACTCATGCAGATATTTCTCTTCAGATGGAAGCACATAAATCCACTTTAAAGTATGCTCCATTTAATTTCAGTCCCTCTGTACTGGAAAACTGTGAACAGATTTATATTGATGAGGTTTAATGAATAACCTGTGCAGATTTCAAGGTAGAGTGTCAGCTGTTATGGAGAGGATGGCAAATGAAGGAGGAGATTAGTGTTAATTTAACAACTTTCACACCGTATGTTTGCTCACACCAATTAATTTAATGCACTAGACAGGTGGCCTGGGAGATTTATCCCTTCATACAGATCTATGGCAACAACTGGTTTTCAGTTCAACACAATGCTGTACAAAAACTGCTTGGAGGAAGAATAGCTCTTGTTGCTTTGGGGATGCATGTGGACTACACAAGTTTATATGCTTTTGAGAGATGAGGAACACTGCGGGGGGAAAGGTGTTCACTGAAAAAGTCAGCTTTCCGTTTGACCTCAGGATAACAGTTATTCTCCACATCTGATCTGGAAAATATTCATAAGAGAGAGAGAGCATTTTCCAGGCTCCTTAATGCAACCATTTCCCAGAGGCTTCACAGAAGAACATCAGATTTTTATTTTTAGTTCCTTCTGAACTCTGATATAGTATGTGTCTACTTAAGTATTAGAGAGGGAAAAACAGCTATTCAAGGAGAGGCTATGATTAAATCACCACGTGTTCCCAAACACTGGCACTAGAGTGACTGTCTTTGAACTCTGCTGTGTGAAGCTGGCTGTTCCCTGAAACAATTAGACAGAGATAAGACCTCAGGGAGCACTCTGGTCTCTGTGAATGAGTTTCAGTACCACAAGTAAGTTTTACCGTAACTTTACTTAAAATGGGATCAGAGAACACAAATGTTACCTCTTCCACAAAGAGAGCAAAGGGGGTGGCAACCAGATGGAGGTAGTACCACCTACAGCCTGATACTATTTGAGCAGCATTATGTGGGCAAAAGCAAACCAATCATGCCTGTTACATAAGGCAAGAGCACCCACTTTGGATCTCCCAGAATAGGGTCTTACCGAAAGAAAAATCTCTGTTGAGCTTCTTCTTGTCCATTCCACCTAAATATCCATTTTCACTGAGAGAGATAACACGCTTGGAAACAGCCCCTGAGCTTGCCAGTTTGCTTCCTCTCTCCTCTTGTCCCCTTGACAGCTTCTCCTCATCCACCTCCTCTCCCGAGTCTGCACTTTTAATGCTCAGACGTCTCATCCGGGACACAGAGTCAACTTCTTTCATCCGCACTAAGCGATCCATGGCAGTCCGGCTAGGTGGAGAAGTGAGCTTGCCTTGGAGTGTCTCTATCACTTTCGACGTGCTTCTCACTCTCTTTTCTGATGGCTGACACACAGCTGACTTGCAAACCAAGTTGCGGTCCTCACCTTGGCTGGGACTCACAGGTTGTTCAAGAACTTGCTCAGTTACCAGTTTTTTAGCACTGGTTTCCTGATGAGTGGTCTGGCATTCATCAGGGTATAAGGATCGGCCTCCTGCTCTGACAAAAAGAGCACTCTCCGTCCAGCCACACTTTCGTCTGCCTTCGTAAGAACCCTCCTTTTTCCCTTCTTTCTCACTTACTGTGCTCCCCACTGACAACTCAAAGTCCTGAGCACCGTTTGCAGGGCTAGTGCCTGGCTGGGGCCCAATGTGGTCATCTGGAAGGAGAGACTCCACTGCTATATCTATACCTAAAATTCTTGCAGCTCTTGCCTGCAATGACTCGTTCACAGGGATTTCCACTGCATTTGCATTTGAAGAGTGATCAGAATTGTTAGCACCAGATCCTGGGGCTACTTCAAGTCCCACTGACCTCAAATCTGGCTCAGAGTGCCCTTGGTTCCTCTTTGTTAGTGACAAGCATGCTACTGAGCCCCTCTCTAATACTGTATCATTTGTGGGAGTTGCACCTTTGCTCAGTTTAACAAAGTCTAGGTAATTTTGGTCTTCGCTCATCTCCTGCAAGACAGGGTTATTGAAAGGGTTACTGTGACATGAACTGTTTGGGCTACTGGACAAAACTCTCTTGAGAGGGCCCAGGCAAACTGTCTGCTTACTTGTTCTGCTTTTGGCTTCCCCCGTTCTCATTTCTGTTATCAGACTTGAATCTGCTGGCCCCACTCCTTCACTGCTCCCGCCTGGCTGTGAGGAGCCTCCAGAGCCAATACAGCCTGGCTCTCCATCATGCTCTGTCCCCATGCTCCAACTTTCAGACTTACTTTTAACTCTTCCTGACTTAAATACAGGCTCCTCTGGCACAAACGTTTCTGATTTCCCACTGCGTTTTGGCTCCTGGTTCGACTTCTCGTTTCTGGACACCCTCCTCTGCATAAGGGCACCTGCCTGAGGAGAAGCCACAGAACTTTCCAAATCTTCTTCACTGCTTGTGCTTTCCTCCTGCTCTTGCAGCTCCTTGTTAAAACTTTCTAATTCACTTATTGCATCCCAGGGACGGCGACTTACAGGCTTCAACAGGAACTGCCCAAAGAGCTCTTTACTGTTGCAGGGAGCACCTGCTTCTCCCTTCACTACATCTCCCTTGGAAAGAAGGCCGGTTTCCCTCTCCTGGGCAGGCACAGGCTGGCTCTGGTGGGCTTTTGGGGAGGGGGCCTGAAGGACTGAGGTGGCAGTCCTGGAAAATGCACTGTTGCTAGACTGGCTGAGGTACATCTGGCCCTTCATGCCATAAGCGTTCTGTCTGCAGCTTCTCTCGTCAGAAGGTAACCCTGTCTGTTTTGGCTCTGTCATGGATGCTGTACATCCTAGGAGCTTTGGAGACAGCGGTTTGTTACTGTTGGGCTGCCCGGGCTTTGTACCATGGAAAAATTGTGGGCTTTTAGGTTCCTCAGAGAAACTGGTCTGTGTCTGCTGGTCTTTGTACTGATCACCTGGCCAGGAGCCAGAGTATTTGAGCTCTCTGTGTTTTGCAGGCTGAATAAGTCTGAGGTCATTCATTTGTTTGAACTCTTCTGGTCTCCACTGCTCTTGTTTTTGTAACTCATTTTTATTGGTCATGCTTCCTGTAAGAGCTTGTAACTCCAAGTCTGTTGAAGACATACTTAAGAGACTTTGTTCTTGCAAAGCCCCATTGTTATCAAACCCATTCTTATCAGGGCTCTGGGTTATGTTGTTGTTCCTATCTGTATCTGGCAGATTGGATTCCGATTTAACTGGGATAGAGACCAAACAAAATATAGTTTCATTCATTTTTTTCTTTGAACTCTTTTTGCTCTGCATCCCAGTTCCAGGTTCAAACTTTTTCACTTTTGTAACAATCTCACAGGTGCTGTCCATATGTGTACTTCTTACAGAAGGCTTGCCTTTTGCGTACTCCACACTGGCTTCATTACGAGGGCTGTGATTAGTTGTGCTACAACTGTCTCTTTGGTCCGGCAAGGCACAATTTTCCTGATCTCGGATGGATGGTGCCAACCATCTGTTGCTAGGGGTGGAGCTGTTGGATGTTCCTTCTCCCTTTGCAGAATTGGACAAGTTTGATGCATCCAAAAAGGCACTATTGTACTGTACTTCAAGATCTTTCTCTTGCGAAGCACCAGAACATGCATTTTCAGTGTATTTAGTGTTGTCCTGCAGACCTTCCGGGGGTGCAATTTTTATATGTCGTATCCGAGGATCATCAAAAGGAATATATTGAACAGAACACAGGTAGTCAGCAGGGCGCCTTGCATGGCTTTGCTTCCTGTGAGGAAGATGGTTGTCTTTGCAAGGGTCACCCCCTGCTTCAAAAGTATTCATGGCTGGTCGCTGGCAGGGGACAACCCGCTCTGTGGGACCCTGCTGATCACTGCTGGCGTACGTGTCCACATTAGGCACTTCACTGAAGGGACGGGGGGTCACGTTTTGGTGAGGTGGGGATTTGTAAGAAGGAGGAGGTACGTAGACCGGGGGCTCCAAACCACAGTCTTGGATGCAAGCATCTTGCCTTGGCTCATTAACTTTGGCTAAGTAGGAGATGGGTTCATCTTTCTGGTAGCGGGCCTGGGAACTTACAGTTTCCACAGGTGCCTTGGTCTGCCGCTGCAGATCATAGGATGGAGGCTTGAGAGGTCTCCCATACTTGGGTTTCACCAGGGGAAGGAAATGGCTTCCTGTTTCATGGTGCTTGGCTGGTTCCACACTCCGTCTGCTTGGGGGATAGGACGGGTTTTTAGCTACGCTGAGTGAGTTGTTACTGTCGGTCAGGGAGGGCACTTCCACGCACCTCATGCTCTCTGGCGAAAGGACCCTCGGCAATGACTGTGATTTCCCCTTGTTGTGGGTGCTCAGAATATTGTCTCCCAGGGTCAGTGAATACAGCTCTTGAAGCAGCTTCTCCCTGTCACCCTCGGACATTTGCCTCCCTACCTTTTTTGGCTGGTTCCAGCTTTCCATTCCCAGACTTTGCCATTTGCAGTCGCTGGGCATTTCACAGCTCTCCTGCAAGCCACTTCTTCTGACGTACCCTGTGCCTGTCCCCACCTTCAGCTGGCTCTCCTTGGGGTGCCGGGATGGCCCCGGGGCTGCAGCCAGGCTTTTCATTTCCACACTAGCTTTCTGTGAATAGCCCAGGAGCACACTGAAGTCCTGTCCTCGTCTTCTCCAGTAGGCGAGATCTCTATCGGTCTTGGGCTGGGAAGACCATGCTAATTGAGTCCTGTCATAAGCCCTGTAAAAAGAAACGCAGCGTCACAGGCAGTTTGCACAGATGCCCTTTCTTTCTCTGATGGGTAAGGCCATTAGCAGGTCAAATGTTGAGTTATGCCAATGGGGTTTGTGTAATCTATTCGCAACAAGATGACTTTATGATTTTAATGAGAGGATTTAAAAGTCAGTCATTAACATGAGTAAAGGAAGGAACTGATGCTCTACTGGCATGTTGTTAGCTATGCAAAGCTGTTAAAAAGAGAAACAAGTGCACACAGTTACGCGCTGTGCAAACATGCACAGCCCTCCTCGATGAACACCAGGATACTAAAAGTGATTGTGCTGAACCTCTTTCTGCTACATCAGAATCTATAAATGTCAAGGGGACTACTGTGATATGCAAGTTTAATAAGAATCTGTAAAGCAGAGGTAGGGAGAACAGGTAGAGGGCTATTTCCTAAGATATATTCTGTAAGAAACACAATTTGCAACCTAGTATGAGGGTTGAAATTAAACATGTCATTTCCAGTATTGATTTTTATTCGTCTTTCTGAGGCAACAAATTTTTTCACAGTGCTTTGGGTGAAATGATACATGCCACAACAATGGTGATATATCAGGACAGCTCTGATTAAGATGGAATCACTATTTAAAATCTAAAATACTAAAGAAGAAGTATAAAATTCTTAAATAAAAGAGGGATTAACTCCTGCAATCTATATTACTGAAATATGAAAGACTTTAGACATTTTATTGTGGATTAGAAATTCTGAAGACAGTTTTACATGAACAGAATAGCTTCTTTGTGTGTTCTGAACAGAATGTGAACTGTTTTATATATTACTGCTGAACAAAATTGGTACTCTTCTATATAAATAATTAATCTTCTACTTGAACTATGTTCTGCTGTTCTTGTACCTAAGGTGTCCAACAATATAACTGCCTTCACACTCTGTGGCTGCCACCAGCATAAGACTGGAAAGAAAAATCAAAATTGACAGAAATAGGACAAGTATGTAGAGAGAACCCAAGAATTTCTTTCTCTTCTCTCCACCCCAAGGTATACAAACAGTGTCATCTGGCTCTTTCTTACTAAAAACAATGATCTAGTTAAAGAGTAGTTTGTAAAAACAATACAGTTCAAAATTCAGAATGAAAATTCAGCAAACTAGATCCACAGCAATTTTCTTTTTATATCTATTAACTTCATCCTATGAATATAAAAGTTTAAAAACTGAACTGCGATAAGGAGCATCTTGCTCATATTAATTAAACTGGATTAAGACTTAACATCTAAACAAAATGTTCCGCCTCTGAAGCACAAACTACAACTCGATTGCTGACTCCAGGAAGTAACAGACATCTTCATTAATCAGCGAGATATAACAAGACACCTCCTATATTGAAAGTTGATTGAAGTAACAATAAACATTTCCATGCCTTTCTGCATGTGGAAACCTGCAGCTGAATAAATGCTACCTTCTTCTGAGATTATCAAACCTACCTTGTCATCTCATCCCCATGTTGCTATGGTACCATCTGAATTTGAATTTACAAAACAAGGCGAGTGAGAAACGGGGTCTAGTAATAGCGAGGAGGGAATGGACAGATTGCTCTTTCTGTTTGGTTTTATCCGTCATCGTAAAAAGGGTCTATGAAATCACAGGAAGCATAGAGTCATAGATTCCAAGATCAGAAGAGTCCGCTATGGTTATTTAGTTTGACATCTTGTTTAACGCAGGCTATCAGACTTCCCTGAAATGATTGTGCTTCAGTGGTAGCATGTCTTTTAGAAAAGTATCTAAAAATCTTTTTCTTTAAATTTCCAGAGATGTTGCTGTAAAGCTTAATTTACCATTAAAAAATCCCACAAAAAAACCAAACAGAACAACTAAATAAACACAAATTGTTATCAACCCAAATATAAAAACATTGGGGAAGGAGGTATAGTAGACAATAATACGGAGATTTGCAGCAATTGCAACTAACAGCAGGGGAATGGAATGGGATGGCCATTTAAAGGATTTAATAAGAAACCAGGAATAGAGAAGGAAGCATTATTCATCTCTTTCCTAGGAAACTGCTAAAACAGAAGAGTTTTGGTTAGTTTGCTGGTTTAAAAACAAACAAAACCCAAGCTCAGACATTCACTAAAGTAAGTTAGTCCTAGTTAGGACAGCTTCAATTATGGCTCCATTTATTAAAAGCTGTTTAAAATACTACACTTACTTTTAAAGATTAAAATATTAATAACTAGGCTCCAGTAAAGAACTTTGAAACATGATACAAACCACCAGTGATGTACTATGTCATCACTGCAATGGGAGTGCAGCAAAGACATTCAAAAGGAAATATTTAGAGCATTTTAAACCTGATGTTTTCTACGATCTCTTCACAAGATAGACAGGTCTCTCCAGCTCCTGGCTCAGGTGCTAGAGGTCATTACACAGACAGTGTGTATCGTGGATTCCAAAGACCTCTGGAAAGGATGGCATTGCACTGTGCAGTGGGAAGGAGATGATCCCCAGTCTCCTCAAGGACCCTCCAGCTTAGCTTCAGCCTGAAGGCTCCTCTGCTTGCAAGGATGGAGAGCAGCTCCTGCGCACCTGCACGCAGCAGGCAGGCATGGCAGGCAGCACAGCACAACCACACAGCTTGTGGCCACAACTGCAGCAAAGAATGCCTCCTCCCAGGATATATGACACTTTTGAATCTTGCAGTCAAGGAAGAGGTGGGAAGGGGAAGCATCCAAGAGCCACTCCAAGTTCAAAATGCTTCGCTACAGCCTCAGCAATGTGACATCTCTGGATGGCGAATACTCTGGATGCTGCAGTCTTTGTGTCTGTGACAGATTATCAATGCAGAGACCGCACAGTCCTTCTTACAGCTGGTCTCTGACTGTGCCGCTACGCAATTCTGCCTCGCTCCTCAATGCACTGGTACTGACGCACAAAGAAATGCACACCCAGACACAGCAGCGTGCAAGTGCTTCACAGCTGGGAGGGGTGCCAAGGATGGAGTAGTCCCATGGGACCAACCGGGAAGATTTAAGTGCCAGGGACAGAGCAATCCCGTGGGACTAAGGAGGTAGATTTTAACATTATGAACTCAGGCCTACTTCTAAAGAATACTACATTTGCTGTCAGAAAGTACTTTGAATTGATTCTATATAAAATTAATTTAATTAAAACTGTTTTTACAAACCCAACTATTGCTAGGTTTTTATGAATTTTAAGCCTTTGCATGAAATGAGGCCATCTGTCCACCCCGCACTGGGTACATGACCACATTTCACCGAGCTGCTGCTCTCAGAGCAGTGAGCTGAAGCTGCCCAGTTCCCCGAGGGTGATGCTGGACCTGCAGGAGCTTGTGTGACGCAGATAATGGGGCCAGAAGTGAAGGAGTGTGGCACAAGCTTCAAAGTCAAAATGAGGCTATCTAGGGAGTTTCTGTCCCTATTTCTAGCTGCCAGCATGCAAGCGGTAGGTGTTGAGCACCCAGTAGCTCAGGATGGGTGAACCATAGGCTCTGGGACACTTTGTGCCCAACAAGGAGAAACTGTTAAGAAATTTCCAGGGTTTGGCACCAAAGGGGGAAGAATTTTGAGAGGGCTGTTCTGGGTACTGGCAGCTTCTGTTCTGTTGTGGGATCCTGTCCTCACATAGTTCTGAGCCCCAACATTGGGAAACACCAGTCCACTCTTCTAATTTTTCCAGCAGGTGACCTCATTAATGGTGTTATCTAATTATCTCTAATTTGCTAGCTACCAACATAGTTCCTCCTACACAAACAGCTAAGCAAAGTCGCTCTTCTCCTTACTCAGAAGAGTAGCAGAAAGGAGTTCTCCTTCTGTGAACCCTCTCATCTCTACCCATAGGGTCAGCTTTCCTATTTTCTCTGCCTTGTTTCCTCTTTTAAACCTGTTCTGGACGTCCACCTAATGCTCAATTAAGCATGGACAGCCAGGACAGCCCTCCTACCATCTTCTTCCTTGTGCTTTGCCTAAAGAACAACGGGATGGAGCAAAACATCACTTCCCCACTCTGCTGGGGTGTCACTCTGCCCGTGCAAGCAACAGCAACAGGCGGTGTAATGTGCCCACATGCAGTTGCTATGAAGCCTCTCTCCTCTTGATCAGGGTTTGATCAGCAGAACAACTCTAATAAGTGGAGGTAACAGCATTATCCCCTGCCATCATGAAACACCCTGAACCCTGCAAACCTGTCTGTGAAGGCAGCAATGAGGTGGGCAACATCATGCCCATCTGTGGTGCCTGGAAGGTGATTAGCTCTCCTACATTAGTGGTCTGAGCAAGAATGGGGTGTAGATAATTCCCGGGCTGAGAAGCCTGAGTCATGCTCTGAATTGCCACTGGAGCTGGTCAAGGTCTGTGAAAGTAGCTGGGGCACACTCTCCTCCTGCTACACTGCAGCACTAGGAAGGCAGTGTCAGGAGATGGCTGCCCAAAGCTTGCCATGCCCAAAGAGCAATGTCTTCGTGCTGGACCTTGCTGGGTGGTTGTCTCCTCTTTGGGCCCAATCGGTCCCCAAGTCTCTGCAGCATGCAGTTCCTTCCCAGCCTGAGAACCAGGAACCAACTTCCCACAGCAGTCCAGAAATCAGACAGCGAGATCAAAATCCCCAGCGGAGCTCACTCTGGCCCACCTGCAACAGGCCAAAACACTACAACGTGGGCCATCACAGAATTCTTTTCAGTTTTAAAAGAGCTCACACTGGCATGGCAGCCCTGCGCCTTGGATGCTCCCCCAGGGCAGGGAAGTGGGTCTGCAGGGGGACTGTCAACCCTGGATGGAGCTCAGCCACCAAAACACAAGGGCTGCAGCCCTGAAGCTGCAGATAGATTTCCTGGGTCTGGCCCAGAGAGCTCACCCCTCCCTTCCAGTACAAGCAGGGCAGTGGCAGCGTCAGGGATGGCAAGAAAAGGGCAGCTGGTACAAAGGTGTTCATAGCTGCTAGTGCCTTCTAAGAGTTTCCAGCAGGCTCACTGGGAATCAGAGTTTGCTGTAACAATAAGAGTGAGAAAAGATTTCTATTTTTATGAAAGTGTGACAAAGCCACTTCCAGGGCTGTGTTCCCTATTTCACATGGAAAAGCCCCTTTTTAAAACCAGGATATAATACTTAACTACACTTTAGACTAGTAGGTTCCACTCCTTGCATTTTGAGATTTTAGAAAGAGACGTTCAAACTGCCAGAGAGCATTATTTTGTGTTTAGCCAACAAGAG
>NW_009705594.1:13763-14226 GCF_000703405.1 Apaloderma vittatum | reverse complement strand
ATGGGAGCCAGGGAGCCACCCGCCCTCCCCCGCTGCCGCACACCCACGCAGGCTTTGCTTTACAGGATGTGGGAGCAGCAGTGCTGCAGCAGCTCCCAGCCTTGCACAGCCGTATCTTCTTCATACCAGTCTTCTCCACAGTGTCAACTTAGTTTCAAGGCCAAGTGACTCCTTCCTTGGTTCCCCTGCACACTCTCTTTCCCAGCTTCAAAACCTTCTTCCCTTTCATTGCTTTCAGTATCTTTCCTCACTTTACTGCTGTCCAGTTCACTTCACCCAAAACACACCATGGAGGATCCTCCTTATTACCTTTAAAACTGTGTCCTCTCCTTCCTTCTCCAGAAGGGATGGTTCCACCTGAGGACCTTCACCGCAGCTGGGACTTGCTGCCATAGGACTGCTTTCCAGGGCTTACATCTCCTCCTGCCCATTATCCCAGCTGGCAGCCAGGAGCCATTCCTGC
>NW_009705594.1:3253-13730 GCF_000703405.1 Apaloderma vittatum | reverse complement strand
GGAAAGAGCAGACAAGCCCAGCGGTTAGGGAACACATGCCTCTGCCACGTGTTACTGAAGGCCTTTGTAAGAGGACAAGCTCCCGAGGCAGCAGCGTTTTGCCGTACTTTCAGTTTCAAGCCCACTCGGCAGGAGGAAGGGGCTTTTCCCTGTAAACTTGGGCCAGCTTCCAGCCCTGCTCTAGCCCCCTTCCTTTGTTCATCTGGGGCACTCAAATAGCCGCAGAACAATGGCCGAGCGGCGGTGTGTACACACGGCTCTTCCTGCCCAGCCGGCCCTGGGCCCAGCGTGCACGTACTCCGTGCTAAGCAAGTCACGGTTGTACAAGCACGTTTTATGGAGTGACGACAAGAGTTTCCACTGGCTTGGAGCTGCTTTAAAAAGAAACGCGCAGGCACCTTCTCATGTTTACTCCACGAGAACAGCCTTGGAAAAACCAAAGAAGGTCCACAGTGCATGTAGGAACACCCACGGAGAGAGGCTGAATCTGCAGCAGAAATGAGGGGTGTATGAGGCAGAAGAAGCTAGGTTCAGTTTTTTAAAACTAGAGAAAAGGAAGAGCTTTTGCTCCTTTTTTTTTACTGTACTTGGACCAAGCTTTGCCAAGCCCATCAGAAAGGCCCTTCTGAAATTTACCCCCCAGGGCCACTTCCCATCACCTCAGTATTCTCAAAGGCCTCACTCTAGCAGAAGGGGAATGGATGCGCTACCACGTCGCGTGAACGTGCCGTGCATGGGAATGGTCCCTAGTGTGGGAGCAGGAAAGGATCACAGGAAGATGGTGTCAAGGGTTAGGGTCGTGCTTCGTTATCCGTCAGGACCAAAAGGAAGAGAAAGCAAAGCCATGGCATGATGCTGAAACTTACCCCCCTTTTGAAGTATGAAAAGTGGACAAACCCTGAAGGTCATGGTGGTAACCAGGACCAGCTTGCCTCCCTTGGCTCCCATGGCTGCTTTCAGTGCTGCTGGAGTTGGTCTTCACCAGAGGTTTCTTGCTGTAGGCCCCAGCTCTCGATTCTGCCTCAAACCCATTCAGCGTTCTCTGAGCAGATCTGCTCCCTGCAATTTCATGCCGGTATCCATCATACCTGTTCTCGTATGAAACAGGGGGATTTTTTGACAATTTGTATCCATGAGAAATCAGGAGGTCCTCAACACTGAACATGTTGTGCTGGTTTCACTCACAGCCGTGCCATCAGAAAGCTCTTTCCAGCAGGACCCATCACTGGAAAACAAAACCAAAACCAAACAGATGGCCACTTTAAACAAGGAATGATACCCCTGATCAGCTAGCAGGCTGCTGAAGCTAAAAGTCTCATCCCCTGACCTCAGTCTTTCACCTTTATAATAAAATAGATGAAGCAAAGTGCATGCAGATGCTGATGAATCATGTGCTGACCTTCCCCAGACAATACACCTCCATCCACTCAGCCCAGCAGCAGATGCTGTGCTCTTGCTGACTCAGTCCATTTCACTGAAGAATTCACTGCTGATTGCAGCTTTCAGATTTCACTAAGTGATCTCCAAAAAAAAATAAATTATTTGCACTGGAGGTAAACCCAGAATTCAAGTCAGGCATTTCCTGAAAAAATCATTTTTCTCCAGCCATGGAGAGATGCTCTGTGCTACATTTTAAGCTGCTGCAGGAGGAGGGGGTGGATTACAGGGCAACAGGCCTCTCCCTACAGCTCTGCATATTCCAATTAAGAAAAAATGTTCGCATGAACAAGGACAAAATATGCATGAGTAAAAAAATAAATTATGCAACCACATGAAAAACTTAGGTAATGTCATGCAGTACTCCAGCTAAACAGTCCTTTTTACAGATTACTTTCTTTTCGGCCTGTGTTCATCTGCTGGTTATCAATAATCCTCATCTAGAACAATATAAACCTAAGATTTCAAGTATCCTCTATTTTTAGAGCACACCTCCACTGCATTACCAGTGTCTATTGTGTCTCAATGATTTCCAAGACATGGGACAGTAAAGATTTTTTTCTTCCCAGTGACAGACCTCAATTCTGCCCTAACTAAAGCAAAAAATCCAGCAAATGGAATTAGTTGGTTGGAAACAATCTCTATTGTCTACTCCACTCTTGCAGCTTATTATGGCAATTACAGAATACTCATTCTTCCAGAGTTTTAAAATGAGTAGAAGGTAATGATCTATTCTGTAGATTGTGCACAACGACAGACCCATTCTGATACACTTCCCCTTGCTTGAACTGTTACCAGAAGACAGAAATAATTATAAAAACAAAGGTGGATAAAAAAGAAGTGAAACACACAAATATATTCATTGGAATGACATTGGAATGCACTGCCCAGGGAAGTGGTGTAGGTGTTTAAGGAGGTGTTTAAGGAGAGGCTGGATGTGGCACTTAGTGCTGTGGTCTAGCTGATGTGATGGTGTTGAGTCATAGGCTGGACTTGATGATCTCAGAGGTCTTTTCCAACCTCAACAATTCTGTGATTCTGTGTTATGTAAAACATAATACATAAAACACTCAGAATGATTTTCCCCACATGAAGAGTCCATTTAACATGCCTGGTGAGTACTGTGTGTCCTTAGTAATAGCAGGTCTACCTGCTGACGTTCAGGAGCCCAGATACTCAGGAGATCGTCTTGGCAAAGATCGTGGCAAGCAAGTGCATTTTATACACAGGTCTCTAAAGCTCTCCTTGGACAAGAGAAAAGAGAAAACTCTGCTCACTCCTATTTACAGTAATTTACTTGAGGTGGAGCAACTACTAAGATGGCTGCTGCACTTTTATTAGTATTATATCTCTCAGGCTACGTATACAGAAGTTGTTGGGTTGGCTTAGAACATAAACCAGTTTCTGTGGTGCAGCAACTCCATCCATTATGGCCACTTTTTGCCTATCCAGCACCTCATCCGTTGTCTGCTCCCGCCCTGTCTCCTGGATGCTCTGCAGACTGCAAAGCCGGTCCGGCCAGCTGTGCCGGACCAGCCTGGCGTGCAGCTCCTGGGCATGCAGGGACCCTCCAGCCGCCTCTGCCCTGCACTCCCCACACCAGCCACAGCACCCGCCTGAGGCCAGAGCACAGTGTGGAAAAACATGCACGATTTTTATGCAGAGCCACAATTTAACTGGTAACCTGGAACGCTGCAGAAGTAGCTTTTCAGCCCGAGAGCCTGCTGAGCACTTAAACCAGTTTGTCTGTTGAGCTTAATGAATCTCTTCCCTTTTCACACATGTAACACTACACACTCTTTAAAAACAGAGAAATAAAGCTCTGTGCTGAAGATATTTTAGGAGTATCCTTTGCTAGAACAGGACTCCAAATTCCCAGTGAGTGCTCTAAGCAAGCAAGCCCACAGTAAGTATAAGCAGGCAGAAAGCAGGGAGGAGCGGAACCCTTGCCTCTTGAAAGGGAAGGCTTCATGGGTTATTTTTGAATGCTGACCTAAAAGACTGATTTTCCATCCACCCGCCACCCCCAACTGTGCAAGGAGCCAGGTACGAGCAGAGCAAGGGGAACAGCTGGCTGCTAGAGCTGTTCAGCTTCTAACAGGAGAAAGATCCAATGTGACTACCAAGAACAGCAGAAAGCCCATCTGAGCGCTTGCAGGTGCAAGGAAGAAATGTGCTTTTCCTGCTATTATTGTCAGGCGGGCTTGGACCGCAGCTTAACCCCCTCTCTGCCGCCCACTGTGGCCATGGTGCCATCAGAGACGCAAAGAGAATATGCAAGAAACCTCCAGCCTGTGGGGTTTACTTTGATCCTCCTTTTGGCACTGGCGATGAGGAGCAACCGGATGGAAATGCACCAGGAGGAACTGGTGCGACCATCTCCCCCTGCTCTGCAAACTTATCACATGTGGAAGAGAAAACCCCACGGTGCTGTGGGTTGTGGGAAGGCCCCGCTGGGAGCAGGATGTGCCCATCACAGCTCCACAATGGGAACAAACAAGGCAGAGATGGCTGCAAACCTCTGCCTGCCATGGTGCCCTTGGCACCAACCCCTGCAACAAGCTCTCCCCAGACCCACAACATGGAGAAATGCTCCATGCCCATGGCACAAGCTCCCAGGGGCTGGTAGCACTGGTGGCGGGTCGCTGCTAGCTGGGACACTGTCAGGACACATGCCTGGAGGGGCTGTGCAGAAGTCGCAGGGAGGTACCATTCCCCCACATCAGACTTGGCCCAGGGAGCCGGAGGCCCTGCCTGAGCAAAACCCGCAGGACATCAACCATGTCAGCACCCCATGTCCACAAGGATGCTGGCCAGCTTTCCAAACCTGGCTGAGGCACTGGGATGCTCTTCCCACCCTTCCTTAGAAAAATAAATCTAAAATATAAAATCAAAGGAATTGGATTGGCAGGAGTAACAAAACCATTGCTGCAGCGCTGTCTTGTAAATAATCTGTCTGACTGGGCCAAAGAGTAAAGGCTGTGCAGATCTTCTAATTTGAGGGAAGATCAACAACGCTGGAAAACAGTTTGTTTTTCCAGCACTCATTTGTTTTGTTTGCCAATGACATCAGTGCTTTCTGATAGGGTTTGCTTCCTGAGGATGCCTGCTATCTTGCCAGCATTTCCGACTTATCCCTGTCAGCCGGTAAAACTCCACATTACACTGCAAACGGGGGCCAAGCTTTTCTCTGGAAACTTCTCAGCAACTCTCTCAGATCCAAGAAAGAAGCACAGACTGAACAGAGAAAATCAACATCATCCCCCATGTCTGTGGACAAAGTGAGGACCCACAGCCTTGACAAGCGGGACAAAATGGGACTGCCAGACAGAAATGTCATCAGAGCACTTTGTCTCAGGGTGCTCTGTCCAAGAGCGGGGATCGCATCTCTGCTCCTTTGAAAAGCCCAAAGCACTCCTGAGAGACAGCCTGAAAAAAACCCTAATACTAGGGTTTCCTCTGAGCTGCTTCTGGAGCCCATTCTCATTAGGGGAAAAATGCACCGGTTTCTGCTGATGGTCCTCCTTTAGCTGCAGTTTTTTACGTGGCAGGGGCTCCCAAGTCCTGTTATTTTGGGGGTTACCACCACTATCTGTACAATGATGCATGCTAACAACGATGAATGCCAACACCTGCAGCAGCAGCAGAAGCAGTTCTTACCTCCATGGCTTGCATGTCCTTGAATCCTCCCAGGACAGTGTTTCAAGAAGCGCATTGGCATGCTCCCTCCTTTAGTCCTGGTTCCAGGGAGTGTCCTGGCACAGCACCCATGCGTTGGGTGAGAGACTAGAAGTGACAGGGAATTTGGCCCAGGCTGGCCTCTGTTACATCTGTCCCACTCTCTGGTACTTGAAATAAAGTGGAGGGTGGCATTCCTTTAACTGTTTGAACATGACCCCTGAAGTCCTTCTTGTGCGTAATTCGCCCTGCCCACCTTTGCAGAAGTATTTATAATGGTTTTGTAAGCGATTCTGCACAACTTTACAGAAAACACTGAAAGAACATAATTCATATTGCAAGCTGAAGCATACAAACATCACGAATTGCCAAAATCAAGGCACCCCGCATGAACGCATGACTTGCTGCAGTCTGTAATTACATGACTTCAGGCTACTGAATTCTGCAGGACTCCTGCCTCGGTGGATGTGCGTGCTAGGTGATGCTTGTCTTCCTGCGCTTATCTACAGCAGCTCTCCAAACACTGTTCTGAAGACAGAGTTACTAACAGACACCTGAATTACAAAGCGTATTATCTAGATGGGTCACACATTAAACTAGCTTATCTTCACTCATGTCTGGGTGACATTATTCCTATTTCATATCAGACTTGTGCCAGATGTAAGTATTTATGCAGATAGACTAAAGTGAAAACAACCCTCTACATTCTAGGCACCCAGTCTGAAGTGTCTAGAACTTGATTTTTTAAAGCACCTCTAGTCTTAAAAGTGAACTAAGTATGTTCAAAGCAACTGCTGCAAGAACCTAGTGCCTCTGCATATCAGCCCAAGCGTGGAAAGCCAGCTGTAAACACAATGAAGATATGGGATGATCCGAAAAATTGGTTGCCTACCTCCATCCCTCTGTGCGCTGACATTTTCTTCCAGGCAACTCCATATTCCTCCCACCTGTGTTAACTCCTCGCCACCATGCAGCCTGGTGCCTTCATTTCCCACTTCCCAATCCCACCTGTCCTTCTTGCCATTCCCCATCATCCCTTCCCTGCCTTCCCATCTCCCTGTCACACCAGTCTGTCCACCCTTCCCACACAGCCCACCACCATGCTAGCCTTGCCCTCCTGCACCCCTTACAGCTTCTCTTGACCAGTTTGCATCCATCACCCCAATTTCCTCCTTCCCCTCCTGATGACCAGCTTCTGCCCTGTCGTTTCCAGCAGAAGCACCTCTGTGCCTGCTCTCTGCTCCCCAGGTCCGAGACCCCGTCTCACTTGTACCTGGAAAAAGCAGGAGTCATCACTACAGGGACAATCCAGCTCCACCACCACAGCCCTGGGCAGAGGCACCGCACCAGGGCTGCGTGCGCATCCTTGCAGTCAGGGCACGAGCGCCGTCCCTATGCAGGGCTGGGTCACGAGTGGGTTGCTCAGCACCAGAGACCAGAGGGTGCTGGTGGATGGGAGGGAAAAAACTTCAGAAAACGGAGCAGCTAGAAACAGAGACGAGCATGCTAAGAACATGCGCAGACATCTCCAAGCCTTGTCGCCATAGATCTTATTCCTGAATATGATGGCACCACAGCTCTCAATCAAACAGATGGAGGATTTCTTTTCTCTCCCCTTTTTAATGTGGGCAAAACAACATTCCTTCTCTCCCTCCTCCTCCCTCCTAGTTTTTCTTGGAAATGGTTGAATTGGTTTAGCTGACGATATTAAAATAAATTTAGCCTGAGAGAGAGACACACAACCTGAAAGTCTCAGATCAAGTGATAAAAGCCTGACAGGCTACAGCAGTGGAAAACAGGTTTTTGTAGTAGAAGTTTTAATGCTAGTTCATACCTACTTGCTCAGTCTAAATATAACGCAGAGCTACATCCCAGGAGAATATCTAAGTCTTTGGCCATTGTAATTGCTCCTGTTTTCTTGCTCTGGTTTTGCATGTGTGCATATGAGGTGGCTTATCAAAAATAAACACAGCAAATGAGGCTTTACCTTGATCACTTTGTCTTTTGAGGAACAATTAAGTCAGATGGGACTGTAAACAGTAGGTTGCTGGGCTGTTGGGCATGCAGCTTCCCTGACACACTGTGCCTCTGCCCTTCGCTGCATAAACAACTGCCACCACGCTCACTGGCTTGCAGACACATGCTCCAGCAGGAAAGCTAAAATTGATGTCCTTGAAGAGCTTTCAACAAAAATGTTCACTATGATCAAATATTAGTAGTTTAACATGAAGATAGTCTAGAACCAGGAAAAAAGAGATTGGAGAATTTTCATGTAACTTTGAGGTATTCAGCTCAGCAGGGCTTAATTAAGCATAGTCTAGGAGTAACGAAGGAGCAGGAAACTTGCCAGGGCAGCCTCCCAGCCATGAGTAAATATCTCCTAGAAATTCTCAAGGAATGGACAAAGGGCAAGCATATTATCCAACTTCAAATAAAAGGAGGAATAAGACAGATCTGAGGTATCATAGACAGCCTGGCTTTGATATCGACTCAGACAAATTATTATTCAACACACTTGTAAATCCTTATAACAAGTGCTGATTTATCGCAGAGCAGGCAAGAGCGAGATCCAGGAGGAGCAGCAGCATTTCCTGCTCCCTGCCCTGCACTGCAACTGCATCCAGTCCCACACCATGAAGTCATGAGAAAACAGAAAACACAGACTTGTCAAGAACAAATTAAGTCTAATCAATTTCATTTTCTTCTTTGGCAGAGCTGGGAATATAGTCACTAGGGAGGAAAAAACAGTAGAAGTGGCACATTGAAACGAGGAAAGCTTTTGGTGGATGCATGTGATAGTCTTATATGCAAACCAGGTGAACACAATTTAGGTGTAATTTACTCTAGGTGGGTATACAAATGTTTCAAATCTGTACTCAAGGAATAGATAGTAAATTCAATGTAAACCTGAAAAGGCACATAAGGCTGTGCCTGGGGTCTTGCTCTATTTGGTATTTCCATTAATGACTTGTAAATTAGGATAAAGATTACAATTACAAATCTGCAGGGAGTGCTGTGAGCATTTTCAGGGATTACAATTAGAATAAAATCTTAATAAATTAGAGACCCAGTCTGAAATGAATGACTGAAGTTCAATACAGGCAGGTGTAAAGCACTATGTTGAAAAAGAAGGATGCGATGCAGCAGTGCAAAATGGAGCAGGTATGGCAAAAAGAGTCGCTGGGGCTAGAGCTGCAAAGAGAGGAGACATCAAGAGTTGTGCAGGGCTTGGTACACGTAGGTGAATATGCTTGGAGATATACTAAGAGGAGCATCACGTGTCAGGCTTTTTGCTCCTCTCAGCCCTATATGCAGTTTCGGGAACTACCTCAAGCAAAATGCTGCTCCCTAACACTTGCTCACAAGAATGATAAAAAAAATTTAGGAAGTGTGACCCCTGGAAAAGAGGGTACAAGAAGTGGGCTTGTTTAGTTGAAAGAAAAGGAAGGAGGAATGAGGGTGAAAGAATGAGAGATCGTAACATGTTTTAAATACGTCAAGCTGTTAACAGGCAGTAATAATCTTGTCCTGCTCCCTGCGGATGTGGAAAACTGAAGAGACTGGCTTAGCATGCAGCAAGGGAGATTTAGGCTGGGTATCAGGAGGCACTACCTAGCCATGATGATAGTTAACTATTGGTTACACTGGGAGGCTGTGAATCTCCATAAATACAGGTTTTCAAGCATAGGCTAAATGAAGACTGGAATGGTGCAGATGAAGCGATCCTGCCTCAGAAGCAAGTGATTCGGGATAGAAACTAAACATTTTGATGTTTTTTCTCTCCCTCTCTCCCCAGAAAGTATTGTTTTGTTGGCACACTCCACATATTTTCAGAAAAATCAAAACTCTTCTGTACAAGATTCCCAATCTTATAAAGAGACACCTCATCTGAATTACAATGCGGCTCCCCTGCAGCTACAACCACCTGAAGCAGAACAACCACTTTATCACAAAATGCCACTGATAACCTACCTTGTGGCCCTCTTCCCTGACTTCCTCTGCACTGTGGGGAAGAGTGAGGGGGTGCCAAGGGCATGCAGGCCTGGCAAGGTGGCAAGCACCACTTAGTAGGAACAGAAACTCTGCCTCTCCTGCAGGGACAGGAGGGATAGAGAGACTGAGACACAAAGGACCCTGAGCAGAGAAGAGGCAGTAGATGGGCTAAGTGGAGACACAAGAATGGAGTCCTGACCAAAGGACTCCTAGATCACGGACATGCACCAGGCAAAGCTTCAAGAAAGGTCTCATTACAGCCAACACCATACTAAGGGCTTCAAAGCCACTAGTACTAAATGCATAATCATGTCTGCCAACTACATGGAAAGAAGACGTGCCAAAGTCATTGCTGGAAGAGAGGCCAACTTTATGTTGGCTCCGCATGTCTTCCCAGGCCAGTCTCTCTCTCTCTTATCTCACAGAAATTAAAAAGAAATCTGTGAATTTTTGTGTTTAACTCTATTATCCATGGGCAGGAGAGCTCACATTTTTTCTCTAACACAAAAGATTCACAGAAAGTGAGAATTACCTCACATCCTCTTTGCATTCTTTGAGTAAAAAGTCCTCACTGAAAACACTGAGGAAGTCGTGCCAGAGAATAATGATACGACGTGTCTCCAATAAAATTAGGAAGTGGGGAGGAGAAGAGGAGTGAGTCTTAAAGGGTTTATTTAATTCTCCGAAGGTAGTTATTCCTGTCTTGTATCTCACCGGTGCAGATGCATCAGCAAATCCACTGGGCCATGAGAGAGAGTGCAGAGGATCTCCTTGGGGAGACTTTAAGGAGTGACGGCTGGTCTCCAGGGGTTGCCAGCCTCACTTGTTAGGAGGTTTCAGGTCTTATTTCAAAGTATGCCTTCTCAAATTTGCAAAACAAAAAAAAGGTAGAGAGCTAGAGCATTTTCTGACAGTAACGTGGGTGTCGGTACTGGGATCCCGCAACACTGAAATACGTATGTGAAGGGATGGGAGCTTGTATCCAAAATAAGGCTGATTTTTAAATTTGCCATGGACCAATCCAGCCCTGACTGAGCACTGATTCGCTGAGGCTCATAAGCTTCCAAATAGAAGCAAACACATAAAAGGAAGAGAGGAAACGTCCAAGCATGCACAGATACCACCGTTCATATTAGCTGGTTTTCAAAATGTCAACAGCTTGCTTCCACCGATGACAGAGCAGCACATTACTCCACTGAAATCAGTCCAGAACTTTTTTCAGAGAAGGAGCAATTGTTAAAGAGCACTCACTGCTACTCTGTGCTCCAGATATAACCAGTCCTTAAACCAATTGGCAGCATATGGTGTATTTCCTCCAATGACAGCTTTTGTTTGTCACAACAGGAGAACAAAATAGTACATTTATTAA
>NW_009705594.1:1261-3222 GCF_000703405.1 Apaloderma vittatum | reverse complement strand
CTCCCAAAAAGGAACTGCAGAAGAGGGTATTTTTTCAGGACTCAGACGAATGTTTCCGTGCTGTTTACGACACTTTTGTACGGAGCAATCCACTCTGGTGGTACAACGCGCATGGAACCAGATTTGTTGCTCACATCTTAAAATCAGGATGTTAAGGGCTAATTATCTCACATAAAATACCTATGGGCAAAGTGCTAATAAGCTACTCCCACGCAGTGACTACACAGATTATTATTATTATTGTTTGCATTTTTTTAACAGAAAAGCTCTCCATCTGTACAAACCACAAAAAGAAAATTAAAAAGAGATCTCAATAATAACTTGTATTAAATCTTTCGAAGTACAAATTTTTAATAATGGATCTATCACATAGCTGAACTTCTCTGAGGTGACAGTGACATGACTTATAGAGCCTGGGCTCTGTGATCAAAAGGATTACACACATTAGCATCCTACTAATCACAGCAGGACAGGCCGGCCCATCAGGCCACGACTCACGGAGGACAGATCCATAAACAAACACTTTCTCCCGCTCACAAATGTGGCTGGAAACAGAGGCGTTCCAAGGTTGGTGTGGTCTTCTCCTCTTTCAAAGAGATAAGGATTGTGTCTGCTGGACTAAATAAACTCTCAGCATAGTCTTATACATCTGTTTGTTTACTCATTTTCAGACATTACCATCCTCTCCTGTGTTGTTATCCCTTTTATATTACCCTCGTACACACAATCTAATGCCCTCTCTTCTGGACTGACCCTCTGCTTCTTCCTGTATTATAGACGCCTTTGATCTTTCTTTCTTGCATCTGTGTGTCCTGCCTTGTAGTCTCAGCAGGATTTCCCCCTGACCCCTTGCTCTACCAGAAAATAAATGCCAAAGTAGCACTTGTATGTATTAGCGTAGGAAAAAAAATATAAGACAAGATGCTGGAGAAGCCTACACACAAGCGCCTCTGTGCTGCCGAGGCACTGCGTGTGCTGGGCAGGGCTGCTAACCAGTAAGGCAAACGTAGGCTGTGAAACGTGTCCCAGCTCGTGAGCACCTGACGAGCCCCTTGGACCAACAAGGCAAGTAGCCATCATCACGACAGGGGATGAGGGACCATCCCAAAATTTCAGAAACAGATGTTAATTCTTCCTTCTCCCTTCATCACACATTTGGCAACTTAAAGGGTGCTCTCAGCACTTTCAAAAAGCAGAA
The DNA here is from genome assembly GCF_000703405.1 of Apaloderma vittatum. Lineage (NCBI taxonomy): Eukaryota > Metazoa > Chordata > Aves > Trogoniformes > Trogonidae > Apaloderma > Apaloderma vittatum. The sequence goes on along the minus strand of NW_009705594.1, from coordinate 2,024 downwards.
CTCAGCCTTTAACTTTTTTTTCTTCTTTCTTCAGCTATTTCACATTTCAAAACCCTTGCCCTTGCCCCAGCATTTGAGATGGTCCAAGTTATGGTTGACAAATTCTATTAATATCCTGTCATACACTTGTGGGGCAAAGAGGCTGCAGCTGATTTTGTTCTCTGAAGGCACTGCCAATACTAGAACTGAGGTTTATCTCTAGGTAGATGTGACAAGATGCCTTCAGTTCACATACAGCTCTTAATGATCACATCAAGACCTGTGAAAGGCTGACCAACCCCTTCCTTCATGGCTGAAACTCGTGAGTAAGCTTCCCCAGCCAGCTGGAGTCCACTGCCTCTTAAAACAAAGCACAATAAATAACAAGGTTGCCGAAAGTGAGATAACCCTTTCCATTCAAGAAGTGAAAAACAACATCTGTTAAAAAAACAAATAAACCGGTGTAATGGCTTCAGCAAGAGACCCAGAGGATTTTAGAGATGCAGCTCGTGGCTTGGTCAACATATTGTGAACAGTAAATTACAAGAGAACAATTGTTTCATACCAAGCTCTCCCACCCCTGAACTCTCTCAAGGTTAATTAGGATGGCCTCTGGCCAAATTAATTAGAAGAGAAGATTTGGGTAGGACTTTGCTATGCACTCATAACTAGTTCCAAGGTGACCAAGAAGTTCAGAAATGCCTCACCTTCCAAATAAAGTCTGCTTGGCAAAAAAAAAGCTCACATGTGCCATGTCATTTCTCTGACAATCAGGAGAAACATT
>NW_009705594.1:0-1230 GCF_000703405.1 Apaloderma vittatum | reverse complement strand
CTTTCCCTAACTAATGGCTAAGGCAGAAAAATTTTCTGCATCCTTCCCACTGAACAATATGCCCTTGTTTATTTTCTGTGTGCTTTTTAGGTCATAAGAGGCCAGTGAAATTATGCATCTAAAGAACAATATACTACTGTAATATGCCACTTGATACACACAGCCTGGCAGACTCTGGAAGATCTATCTCTTCCAAGAGCTGGCAAATACATGTTGCAGCATGGAGAAATCCTGAACATCACTGTAGGAAGGGAGGATGTAGAAGTGGGCCCAGCCTTTGAAACAACAGACTAAACTGGTATTTTAGTTGGTACTATACCATGCCCCAGTAGCAGAGCTTAGGAGAGCATCCTACCTTGAGGTGGACAGTCCTGTCCAGCTTCTCTAGCCCACAGCAGCAACCTGCCTTGAACTCCTCTGGACACCCAGTGTCCACAGCATCCTTGGCAAAGGGAAAAGCTGGCAGGACCACCCTTTTTTTCCTCCGAGTGGTACCACGGGTACAGATGAACTGCGAGAGCGTAGCAGGGTAGGGCAGATCTAGTTCTGTGATTACAAACTAAGTGCTGGCACAAATTGAGGCTCTTGCATCTTTGAACTGCAGAGCCCTTCTCTGTCATTAATCTGATATTCTTTAGTTTGAAGCTGGAAGGCTGCTATTTTCTGTGTGTCTGTTACCCACAAACAGCAAGAGCATTTCAAACTTCCAAAGTAACAAAGAGAAAACGCTTCAGCTCACGCAAAGAAGCATAGCTGAATACTTTTCGGCAGGCCACAGTTCTCATTGTAAGTAGCCAAGATTTAATGTCTTGACTGTGTGGATCAGACTGACTACTTAGAACAGTTAGATCGTATTTTAACTTAAGACATGGGCTGGAGCAACTTAACATGTATGGTCCATGCCACTAAAAAGGCCATTATTCTCAAGTCTTCACACATTAAAAAAAAAAAAAAGAAAGAAAAAAAAAAACCACAACCCCTTAATAGATGCAAGAGTCCTTTGGCATAGATCCAGCAGCGGACTAAGGCCATAATTTGTAATTCTGAGGCAATTATGAAATGACATAACAGCCCAGATCTCCTTCTGACCTAACAGCTGGGTTTTTTTGGGTTTTGGCTTTTTTTTTTGGTCTCCTTTGCAATAGCACACGGTTTAAAACGAAAAGGAAAGGAAAGGAAACAATCCAGCAGATACATTTGATCGCTGGTGTAAATATCGGAATAAGGAAA
>NW_009705593.1:0-839 GCF_000703405.1 Apaloderma vittatum | reverse complement strand
GTCCCTTCCAACCCTCAATGTTCTGTGATTCCATAATACTGGAGGGACATAGCGACACCCACCCTGTGGGTCCCTTCACTGGACCCGGACTTGACATCAGCAGAAGCGTGGGGCTGAGGCGTGTGGGGGTTTCAGATGCTGACACGCAGCCTTTCCTGTGCTCACACCACACCACGTCACCCGGCGAGGGACACTGCCTGGCTCCTGGCCACCACAAACCACCCGCAAGTGCAGGAGTGGCCTGGGGAAGGAGCCCGCTGCTCCCCATGACGGGGTGCAGAGCCTGTGCCTGGTCGTGCGGCCGTGCTCTCCAAACCGACACCAGGCGCAGACAAGCCCTGCTGGGGTCAGCATCCCAGTTCTGCTTCACAGCCCAGACACAAAAGCGCTGCGGCAGCTGCGAACGTGTGCAGACCGTGAGGTAACGAGGGACATCATAGCGGTCCCATGGGATTTCACTTCTGACCCTGTAGTAACACTGCTGTCACCTAGGAAAAGGAGCAGCAGCACCAGGGAATGAAAAGACCAAGTGAGTGGCTGCTGGAGCAGCAAAGTCATGGAAGCAGCAGACTGGGTCCCTGCAGTGCCACCCCAGCGAGAGCCAACCGGTTGCCCCTCATCATAAGAATCTCCTGCCTGGGGGCTCAGACCCCACTCCAGAGCTGATGTGCCAAGGTCTCACGGCCAAAACAGTGTCTGAGAGCCTGAGTCAGCTCTGTCTGGCAGCTCTGCTCTGAGAAAACCCGCACATCTGAAGCTCCAAAGGCAGAGGAGGGAAAGCTCCACGCCTGGTCCCGTAGCATGACCCCCCGAAACAGCCCACGGGGCGGCCGGGCCCA
>NW_009705592.1:0-221 GCF_000703405.1 Apaloderma vittatum | reverse complement strand
GCAACTGCTCCTCGGCTCCTCCGGTGCGGCACAAGGCACTCACAGGGGATGCCCCCCCCTGGGGCCCAGCGCCCGAAGCTGGGAGTGTGAGGGCTGTGCTGGTCCGGGCGCCGGTAAGAGGCCAAGCCCCAGAGGCCGGCCAGAGCCTCTCTGCTCCAGCAGGGCTGGGGCCACCCCTCCAGCAGGCCATGCCCTTGACCTTCCCGCTTCTCCTTGCAGCC
>NW_009705591.1:0-232 GCF_000703405.1 Apaloderma vittatum | reverse complement strand
AGATCCCTGGGGCAGGGACCTATGAGGGGGGAATCCCTGGGGCAGGGAGCTATGGGGCAGAGATCTATGGGGCAGGGACCTGTGAGATAGGAATCAATGGGTCAGGGATCTATGGGGCAAGGTTCTATGGGGCGGGGATCTATGGGACAGGATCTATGGGGCAGGGATCCCTGGGGCAGGGACCTATGAGGTGGGAATCCCTGGGGCAGGGAGCTATGGGGCAGAGATCTAT
>NW_009705590.1:955-1186 GCF_000703405.1 Apaloderma vittatum | reverse complement strand
TTCTAAACCAAAGTCCAACCCTCTGCATGTGGAAGCATGGCCACGACCTCCCCACAAACCCCGTATGAACATCTCATGGTTGCTCCTCAGCCCACCCAATGCCGCCTGCCAGGGCCTGGCATGGACACCCAGAGTTGTTTCTCCTTTTCCAGATCAGGTCCACAGCTCGTGCCCTGCCACCAGCCCCAGCGTTTCGAGGGAGCCGTGCAGGGACGTGCCAGAGCTGAAGCG
>NW_009705590.1:342-772 GCF_000703405.1 Apaloderma vittatum | reverse complement strand
GCACGCTGGGGGCGGCCATGGCTGCCCCACGGGACAAGAGCATCGGTCCCCTCCCCTCCAGTCCCATTGGCCACCGCCAGGCCGGCTGCTGGCCACCCATCTGGGCTCTTTGGGTTCCGCTGCAGTGGTAATCCAGGATTGATCCCTCAGCCAGACCCAGGCTGAGCAGCGCTGAGGGACCTAAGCCACCGCCCATGCACAGAACCCCTCCTGGGGCAGAGACTGGACTCGATCTTCTAGGTCTCTTCCAGCTGATACGATTCTATAATTCTATGACCCTTTGCCCTTCCTGCTCAGGGTTTGGGGGCCAAGGGAGGATATTCCCAGCTCGGTGAAACCAGCAGGCACAGAGCAGGAACCGCTGCGCTGCCAGGGCAGGAGGATGTTGGGGAGGAAACCAGCCCCTCCGTCCATGTGAGCCTCCCATTTC
>NW_009705590.1:0-252 GCF_000703405.1 Apaloderma vittatum | reverse complement strand
GGGCGGCCGCTTTGGCCAGACAGGAAGACCGGCTCTGCCGCACACGGTGCAGCAGCGATGGGCTGAGGAGTAACAGAGCCTGGTCCAGCCCAAAACAAAGGATTGGAAGCACAGGCTCCATGGTAAGCATGGCTCTCCCTGCAGCTGCGAAAGGCCTTGAGGACAGTAAAATACTCCTCTGCCACCGGCCAGGAGGTCATAGCCCAGTCCTTTCCCTAAATAAGCTGCTGGTGGTGACCAGCTTGACCCCCG
>NW_009705589.1:0-4596 GCF_000703405.1 Apaloderma vittatum | reverse complement strand
AGTGGAAGGTGTTTTTAATATTCCCGGCCGGCACAAAGCCCGGTTGAGTTAGAGCTAGAGTCCATGTCATCTGAAGAGCACGCTCTTACCTGGGGTTGGTTTTTTCCCCTCCCTTGTCTCTCTCCTCCCCCAGGTCGCCCCGGTGAAGTTTACAAAGAATGATTGAAAGTGTAAAGCAGCAGATGCCGGCATTAAACTCCAGCTTGATTTGACTATACCGATCTGAGACACAGCCCTGAGCTGCCGCCCTCCTTAATATCGAAGCATGCCCCTGGGACCCGAGTTACCCGGAGAGAATAAACACAGTATAGAGTCATCTTACCTCCGAGCCGAGAGTGCAACGTTCGAGGTAGGAGAGGGAAAAGTGCGGCTCTCGGCCGCTCTGTCGCGGGGCTCCGGCAGCGCTGCCGCCGCCTGCCCAGCTGGGATCTGCTCCCCAGCGTGCTCCCCCCGCCCCCCGGCAGGCAGTCCCCAAACTCAGCCCAGCACAAATCCAGAAGTCAGGGACAGCGTTTCGAGTCAATCCGTGCCGGTGCAAATCGCCCATGGCTTCTCTCCACCAGAGCGTGGAACAAAATTGCCAGTTGCCCTGAGTTTTTCTCGGGCTTTATTGGCAATCTAGGAGCAGGTAAGGCGGCTGCTGGCTGCCGGCGATTCCCGTTGCTCAGAGAGCGGCAGAAGCTGGTGGGAGTGTGGTCTGCTCTTCATTAAGGAGGGGGGAACGGACCCTGGAGGTGATGCAGTGAAACACTTCTACTTCCTTGCATTGTGTTTGTTACAGATCACGGGAGCTCTCCTCTTGTAACATTCACTTCAAGCATTCTCAAACCCAGCCGGAATAAGTTCCAATCCTCCCCTTTAGTTTACATTGGGGTTGTCAAAGGATTAAATAAATGAAACTTTATTTGACTGTGGAGTTTACAGACCCTGTGATCCCTGCGCGCTCTGGCCTTATTCTAATTCTATAGCGGTAATTACCCTTCGTTTCTTTAAGTGCAATAGATTTATTGCCTTAGAGACTATGCACAGTTTGATTGAATTATTCATTTTTTTTCTTTGGTGTAGACTGCATCTGGGGACTGATGTGACGTGTAGATTTTTTTTTTCAGGAACAAAGGGAATGTGGAAATGAAAGAGAGAGGGAGAGAGAGGCTGGCAGATGTGATGAGATGCGGTGAAGGTGTATCCAGCTTGGCACTCCCACTCCTCTCTTCTCCTCTCATTGCAGCCCTGGGTGACTCTCAGGCTAACACAAACAGCTTTTCTTCCGCAGCCTGCCCTCTGTCACTGTAAGTACAACAGCCTTCTCTTATCAGCATGCAAATTCCAGCCACTCACTACCTTAGCCTGGTGTTTGCACTTTAGATTTACAGAGGGGACCTTTAAAATGAACTTTTCGAGACAGGAAGGGGTTTTCATGTCAAAGTTGCTTTTATTTTCTTTGTAAAAGTTTATGTGGTTTTTCCAGTTACACCCCCCCCTTTTTTTTTTTTTTTGGAACGGGGGGGTGGAATGGGGAGATTGTTGCTGCGGCTTTTTGCTTCACTATCAAGATGATGCACGGTTTCAAATGAAATTAAAATTTCCTTGGTCTTCTTTCCGCCAGGACAATACATTGTGTTGGCAGATGACGCTGTAAGGAATTCAGAGGTTTTGTTTTCAGACAGATCTTTAGCTTTGGGCGTTAGAAAATGCAAAGGTCCCCTAAATTTTGAGGAGATCGCCAGAGGTTCTTGTTCCAGGGGAACTAGTATCAGCTAGTGGGTTTGCTTATGTGATATGTTTCTATCCAGTCTAACAAAACTTTCTTCCAATCAGATGATTAGGCTTTAACTTCTTTTTCCTTTAGCTTTCTCTCAGATGCCTTTGATTATTTTGCAAAAGTTTCTCTGAACATCTTTAACAAGCTCCTAAAAAGTCTTCATTGTCGGAGAGTGTCAGCAGAGGGAATTTTTAAATGTACCTGTTAATTATCCGGATTAATAGAGGAGAGAGGGTAGTTTAGAATTGGGAGAATGACCTTAAGGTGGAATTTCTTGCCCTTTGAATCAAAACTTCTGAGACTGTTTCACCAACTCTACAGGAGTTGTAGGTTTGTTCATCAAGTTAAAGATGCGGTGTATAAAACTTAACACAGAGACAGGTTGCTTCGCTTGTTGAATATTGCTTTACTTTAACGTATTTAATGAGAGAGACGGTGCAAAAGGCAGTGACAGCTGTGAACAGGTAAGTGCCCCGACGTGAACCGAGCGCCTCCGATCCCTTCCCTCTGCAAGGACCCACAGGAGTTCAGCATCCCTCCTCAACATCTGCCTGCACTGGATGCTCCGGGTGGTTTTAGTCTGCATGAAGCAAAAGCAAGGAAAGTAATTTAAAACGCGGGATCTAAACGTATAGTAACGCGAAAAGTAAAAGCGTTTTCTTGTTTCTCGGCACGTGTGTACGTATCTTCACGGCGACTGTTCACTTAGGCAAACAAAGAGGGAACCACAATTATTCCCGTGCAGCGCACATACACGCACATTTGCATACAATGCCCAAGGAGTCCTTTCTGCCGACCGCGGAGAAGTTGTAGCTCTCTGGCACGGCATGTTACATCTGGAACTTCAGGCATCACGCAGGGGAAGCAACAAGCTGGAGAGTGGTACTTGCGCTCGCCTGGGAGTGCGGGCGCATCTCTGCGGTGTCCTGCCCCAGCCGAGTGTCATTCTCTGCGCAGAATTTTCGGGAGTGCAGCGAGATGCTCCCCCGATTTGGAACTAGGTGGGCGGTTAGATTTATCTGATGCCTTAATTATCTCCTCTCCCATTGTCGCCTTGTGTTTAATAAGGAGGATGCTGTAGTTGAGGACTGGGTTTGGTTTGGGTATTTTTTTTTCTGTTTGTTTCTTGAAAGAAAAAAAACCTTCCAGTAGCAAATTGAGGGGGTTGCGAACTCGGGCAGGATAGTTCGTACTTGTTTTCTGATTACAGCCCTTTTCTTACAGAGCTGCTTTTTTTTTTTTTTTTTCCCCCGCACCAAAGCTACTAGTTAAACAAAAAAGTCAAGGTGTTTCCTTTATTTGCAGCAGGTTTAAATGGGTTGCAAGGAAAGTATTAGTGACCAATCACGGGAATTCTTATAATTAAAGATTATAAAGGACACAGCAATATCTGGGAAAGGAGCTATTTCCTGTTGTTAAATCTATAGCCCAGGTAACAGCAGCAAGGTGAATACTTTGAATTAGCTGAACGCAGGTGAATACAAACTCAGCATTTACAATCTTACATTTTACTTCCTGCCTTCGAATTTCAGGTTTTTTAGTATCTTTTACTAAAATTGAAAGAATGTGTGGAAATTAGCTATCTGCCCCCAGCCAGCTAAACTGATGATAAAGCTTTACTAGATAATTTTCAAGTTCTGTTTCAAGGTGTTTACTGCTTGCCGAATAGGGCTCGATTGCTCCTTTTATTGTAGTGGAATTGCCAGAAAATACTGTATAAAATAGGTCCGCTATTCCAAGAGGTTCTGACTTAAAACTCATTTTCCCTGGACTCATCTTGAGAGGGACGATAGTACCTCGGGTAGCAAGGTAGAGGATGTGCACGACTCCAGCAGTGTGTTGAGTTTTACAGCTTGTTAACAAAATGAAATAGAGCCACATCAGATCAGTTTTGTGCCATCGCGTTAATACTTAATTTTCATCACGTCTTTATGAAGCAAGGTTCATTCGCAGTGGAGCCGAGTATGCTTCTGGGTCGAACCTATTCCACAAATTTCTACTTGAGAGAGGAGGAAAGCGAAATGAGGCTTTCTCCTCGTCTTTTTGGCCTCTATAAGTTATGAAGCTATTTTAAAATTAAAAAGTTTCTCTGTTACTAACTGTTCCAGGCGCCTTCTGGAAAATGGGGAGAAAGTGCCAAAAATACAGAGATGAATCAACAACTTCTCTCTCTCTGTCTCTCATTTTGTGGGCTTGAGGTTGCTTTCCGCACTCCCATCTTAACAACAGTTTAGCTTAGGTGTGAATAATATCAAAAGAGGGAGACGTTAGCTTTGCAGCGCTGTTTGCCCACCTGATCTGCGGGCCCCTGACAGTTTGAAAGGCTCTTTTATGTTTACCTTTGGCATGTAAAAAGACAGCAGAGAGACTTTCTTGGGCTTGCAGTACTCTGTGCCATTGGTGGATTTTCTCCTCGGCTCCTTATAGTTTCCCCTTCTTTCGCCCAGATTCACCCCCCTCCCCAATTGGCACTTCCAAGGGAGCGTGAGTTCCTAAATTGGTACTCAAGCTGATGTTCAAGTCCCTATCTGTTGCCTTTTGGTAGGCAGAGAGAGATATATTTTTATATTGCCGCTGCTAAAATCTCTCGTCGTCGCCACGAGAATCCGAACTTCAGCTCGAGTTCGTCCTAAATCAGTTTTTCCTCTCCGGTCATAACCTGTCTTCCCTTTTAACTGTGCTCCCGTTCTACTCTTCTGCTGAACGCATCACTAAATAGTTTGTGGACTCTGAGTGCCTTCTCCTTCCTCCTCTCCCCTTCCGCTCCCCTGAGTCCTTGTTTCTGGACTTCCATCTCTAGCGTAATTTATACTTTACATTTCATCTTCTTTTCA
>NW_009705588.1:3132-3433 GCF_000703405.1 Apaloderma vittatum | reverse complement strand
CTTTGCAGCACCATGGCACCAGCATCTTGCGCCCTCAGGAGTCTGGCAGCTCCCTCCAGCCTCTACTGGGCTTTTTTTAAGCCACCCTGTAATTTTCTTGTCAAATTAGAGTCCCACACTGAGCTGGGTAGGGCATATTTTACAACAAATCGTCTGGGCTGGGTGGGCCCTTGACTTGCACGCGTGTGGGCTGAAATATGACAGGGGAGGGGGATTTTGCAGGACTTGAAGTTGTGCTACTGCTAGGGAAAATGCTGGACCAGGGTGTCACCAGCCCCCAGGTTGTGCCTGCACTGAGACA
>NW_009705588.1:1607-3066 GCF_000703405.1 Apaloderma vittatum | reverse complement strand
GGGGAGGAGGGGCAGGAGGGGAGCCAGGAGCTGCTGTCCTGGCAGATGGGCTGGTTTGCTAAATGGAAATCACTGGGTTTTTTTCTTGCTGTGTTAGCAAAACAAACCCAAATCGGCTCACGTTACCTGCCCTTGCCTGCTGAAATGCCGGTGACTTTTCCAGTCATTGCTTCAGTAATCACTAGGGGCCAAGTTGCTGGAGGGGGTATTTGGGCAGGCAGCGTGTGCCCATGACTCTGGCATCCCCTTCCAACTCTGCTCCAAGAGCTCAGAAAACTCTTGGGAGACCCTTGGGGTCCATATGCTGCATATGCACCACCTGGGGAGGTGGTGCTGGCTCTTGACAAGCTCTTGCTAAAGGACCAGGGAGGGGACTCTGGCCATAACAACATCACCCAAACAAACAAACGGGACCGCCCAGGTTTTCCTGAGGGCCGTTGCTATGCCATCGAGGAACGCTGGCGCCTGATGCTCTGGGATGGAGCCTCACCCATAGATTCTTATCCCAGGGCACAGACAGCTGAGGCATGCCCTGCCCTGATGGTTAAATTAGCTGGAACAAGGTCTGCAGATAAGATAATGCTGCGGCTTGCTGAGGATGCTGTTCTCCGTTGGTGTTGGCTGGGTGGTTTCCTTGGCAGGCTCTGAACCTTGCTTTGAAGAGCCGCTGAGGCTGGGACCTGGCATTACCAAAGACGGCATTACCAAAGACACCATCACCCTTGCCCCTCTCCTGTGGCTTCTTGGAGATGTCTCCAGCCAGCACCAGAGCTTGCGCACAGCCTGCCCTGGCCTGGGCACGGCGCTGTGGATAGAGTCCCACTGCAGAGAGATGAGCTGGCTGCTGCTCACTGCTGCTCCAAAAGCACCTATGGATGGTTGTGACTCCTGGGGGTACCCTGAATGGTGGAAGGAGCTGTGGCCCCAAACGTTGGGGCTGCTGCAGTGTTTCCAGCCAACTCCCTCCAGCACAGGCTGATGGGGCTCGGTTTATTGCCCTGCTGCAACACGCTGATGGGTTTCACACACCAGCATTAGGAGTGTTTATGGACTCACTCCCTGTAAAATGAGCAAGAGGCTGCATCCCACGGGCTCCCGAGGTGCTCCAGCAACCCCTCCAGCCCTTCCTCCCTCCCTGCCAGGGGACGTCCACCAGACGGCTCTGTTGTGCTGTCCTGCTGGCTTGTGTGCCCACTGATCAACAGGACGAAAGCAGGGTAGCAGCAATGGGCAAGATGCAGATACGATCGCAGGGTGGGGTGTAAAACTGAGGCTATTGACCCACGGCATTCTTCACCCTGATATTAGCTCACTGTAATTCCTGTACGATGGCACAGGGCACTGTGCACCGACGCCGTGCCTTGGCTCATCCCTTCGTGAAGCAGGCTGGGAGGAGTCCAAGGGCAAGAGGTCTAAAACCAGAGGGGCTAGTGGGGAGGCTGTCAGGTGTAAAGGCCCG
>NW_009705588.1:0-1561 GCF_000703405.1 Apaloderma vittatum | reverse complement strand
AGCTGCCGCTGGTTTTGTGCCCACTCTGTTGTGTGAACAGTCTCCAGTAAGTGCCTGGGGGACCTGAAGGGAGGGGGCAGCTGGGGTCTGCTTCAGACCAGTCAGTCAGCACAAAGCACAATGTGGGGGCACAGGCTACCCTGGCCAGGACAGGAGTGTTCTTGCTGCAGGCGAAAGTGGGGGGCCCAGCCACAGGAGACTTGCGAGAGGCCACTTTCCAGCTGCCTGCCAGCACAAAACCTGCCTTAAAAGGGAGCATAGCTGAGGGTGGCTGTCCTAGCCAAGCAGTGGCCTCGAAGCAGCCTGGCACCATGTGAGAGGGGAAGCAGGGCCACCGAAGAGGGAAGAGGATGCGCTCTGCCCCCCCATATTTCATCAGGGTGCCAATTGCACCCTGTGTGGTACGGGCAGGGGGTCCTGGCCTGGGCAATGCAGTTGGGTGCTCGTGAGGCACCACAGCTTGGCACAGGGGGACGTGGCGTGACTGAACGATGGTGCCTGCATGTGCGTGGTGCCCCTGGGTGGGAAGGATGGGGAGGAGGCAGGGTGGAGGCAGCAGCCCTTGCAGGACACCTCTCTCCTCCCGTGCTGTAACACACTCAGCATGACTCATGCCTTAGCCGGGCTACCCAGTGATGTCTCTGCCAGCGCAGGCTGCTGACCACCCTGCTGAGCCCAGCTGTGCCCTTGCAGTGTGCCCAGGGTGCTCCCCAGCATGTGGTGGGGCTGGAAAGCCCATGGAAAACAGCAATGGGATGAGAGGTCCCACTGGGAAGGGTGTCTGGAACCAGGCTGGGTCATAAAACAATCCCAGCTGAATCATAAATCGTGCCTCCAGCATACCTTGCCACCTCCTATCTTGCACCCATGGGTGGGCTCCAGTGTCAAAGGGGCCCTGTTTGTGCCGGCGGGAGGGCGAGGGGTGCCCTGCATTTCAGGAAGCAGACACTAGGCGTCTTGGAGCTGGGTTTCACAAGCCCTCATGACCTTTGCAGCACAGCAACATGCCCTGGGGAGGGTTGTTTCATACAAAACAGACCTTTGGATAGGCTTTTCATTTCCTTCACAGCCAAGCACAAAGGAACAGCAAGTCCTCACTCCTAATAAAATGACAACAGTCAGCGACGCAGATGGGCTGGCTCTCTGTGGTGAGCGGAGCCACGTCCTACACCCACGCCATTCCCGAGGTCCTGCAAGAGGGGCCTTACAGCCCTACAGCTCCCTCCCAAACTTCCCCACGGGCAGGAGACACAGCCTGATTTTGGGAGAAACAAATCTGTGCTCGGGTGGGTTGAGCTCTGGTAGTCAGCACCCCTACAATCTTTATCTGAGAGTGTGGTTAATTATATAATTAATGCCAGTCGCCCCTCCAGCCCCACTCAGAGCAGGGCTCCTGGCCACTCGCAGAGCACAAGTGTAGGCAGGGAGCCAGGGTGCAGAGTACCGGGGCTTAGAGGGGACAAGGTTGCAGAGTGTGGAGCATGTCGGGGTGCAAAGGTGCGGCGGGTGTAGTGCTGCAAGATGCAAAGGGCACGAGGGTGCAAACGGTGAAAGGGGTGCA
>NW_009705587.1:0-14582 GCF_000703405.1 Apaloderma vittatum | reverse complement strand
GATTTACACTTCCTTTGCCAGAATCCTGAGAGGCTGGTGCATTTGCAGACACAACACCTTCACGCCCAGAAGATGGAAAATAGGGCACATTATGATATCAAAACCCAGCACCTAAAATCACTCACTTTGTAGTCTGCAATTGAAAGCACATATCTAGCCATGTTAGGATGGAAACGTTTCTTTTCCCAGGGAAATTTCTCCTCCCCTGCTGCCATGTAGGTCAGGTGGAACATCTGCCTGTGTGCTTGGAGGGAACAAATTCCATCACGATCCAAGTTGATCTTGATTTGCATTATGGCAACTGAGAAAACAATCTGGTCTGCTGTTTTTCACAAGACGAGGTGTCTGTATGTGTGGAAACGCGTGCTGTAAAACAGCACCCAGGAAACCATTGTTTTGCCAATCCTGTTCCTTTTAAAGTCACTATTTTTTTTCCTAGTCCTGTCTGGACAGGACACAAAACAGCCTTATTCATTTTTGCAGCGATGTGGTGTTCTGGGGCTGGGACCACAACAAGTGTCACACCTCAGAAACAACTTTTGCGATGGTACTTGCCTGGCAGGACAGGGACAAACAACCCTGAGCATCAAACATATGTGCTGCTCCTGTCTTCTTATGTGGACTCATGTGGACTGAATGCAGTGGCATTCATTTGTTATAGAGATTAGCTGTCATTACAGATCCAGAGGATGAGATTTTGAGGAGCGATTGAGGGAGCTGGGTCTGTTCAGTTTGACCAAGAGGAGGCTCGGGGGGGATCTCATCATGCTCTACAATTACTTGAAAGGACATTGTAGAGAGGTTGGTGCTGGTCTCTTCTCACAGGGAACAGAACCGGGGGAAGGGTTTCACATCGCAACAGGGCAAGTTTAGACTGGGCATTAGGAAGAAATTCTTCACGGAAAGAGTGGACAGAAACTGGAACAGACTGCCTAGGGAGGTGGTTGAGTCACCATCCCTGGATGTGTTCAAGTGTCATTTAGATGGGGTGTTGAGTGAGATGGTTTAGGGGTGAACTTATAGTGTAGGGTTAATGGTTGGACTCGATGATCCCAAGGGTCTTTTCCAATCTGAATGGTTCTATGATTCTATGATTCATCCCACCAACCTTCAGGTCTTTGTAGTCACAGTCCTCTTCAGAGTCAGTGGAGCTAAGAAGACATGGTTAATGTGTAGATTTACCTGCAGGAACAAGGTTTAGTGGTGGACCTGGCATTGCTAGGTTAATTCTTGGACTCAATGCTCTTAAAGATCTTTTCTAACCTAAACCATTCTATGATTCCACGTGAGTGGATGTAGATGTGTACCTTGGGACTAGAAAAGCTGCACCCTAAAACCACCTGCTTCTCCCTTCTGACTCTAGGGAAAATCCCAGTGAGTGCCTGCAGCAATCAGCCTGCCATGTATTTAGAGTTCCAGCCTTGCCTTCCATGTTTACGAGGGAAGATGTACCACCAGGCATCCCCCTGAGCCAAGTCAGGACAAGATCGATGTACATGAGGAAGGAAGAGTCCTGACAATGAGGCATTTTGCTGCCAGCTGGCTCTCCATCTGCAGACACTGCCAACATCTGCCTCTTTCGCAAACATCTGTATGTGCTGACAGCAATGACATGTTGGGGGAAGATCTCTGATGAATCCTGGAAGCGCAACAGTTCAAAAACAACAGGGCAGTTGTGTAGGTGTTTGTCTTCCTGAGAAAACATGTTTCATGCAATGGCTTCTTACCCTCAAATAACTCTTAAGTGCCTGGAATCTTTTTTAAGCACTGCTGGTTTTTTATAGCTGGGGAAACTGAGGCAGGCTGTGCTAGCAGGGGTGATGCCAAGCGCTGGGTGGCAAAGCAAAGGGATGAACCTGTACATCTGATTGCTTAGGCCAGTAGTTTGAGTATCAGCAAATGTACCTGCCCGGATATGATCTTGCTCTCCTTCCAACTTGGGAGGAAGAATATTGGATGCAGGTGACCTGCTGGCAGCAGTCTTAAGGGGAAAGGGAAAGGAGGAAGATTAAAGGACAGAACCAAAAGCTCGTCCCCTGTGGCATCTTTTATGAAACGATTTCCCTTTACAACGTCCCCAGCATCCATTAAGGAAGCTTTTAGGACCAGTCCTTTTTTGTCTTACAAATGAAACCAGATGCTAAAACCCCAGAAGTGGAAGCTGCAGTTAAAAAAAAAAGAAAAGAAAAGAAAAGAAAAAACCCCACAAAAGGGCAGATTCACCTCCTGAACGTGACAGCAGCATGGGGCCACCTTAGCAAAGTCATCATGGGACCATCCATCATCTCACAAAATTGCTACTGCTTTAATTAAAGAGAAGTCGTAAAGATTTGGATTTTTTTTTTATCAAATATTGGAAAGAAAAGGCACTCGCTGCCAAAGTGATTAAGGACTCTGCTGTTGTCCATAATCAGAAGTTTCACTCAATAAGTGCCCACCATGAGCGATGGAGGGTTGTTTCTGCTCAGGTGCAAAGGGGCCTGATTCTGCATAGACCTGAGTATGGGAGGGATTTTATTTTGGCAGCCTTCCTTCTTGTTCCACAATCGTTTGTGGGACGGGATGCTCACTTTCTCATCTAGCTGTGATGTGAAACAGACCCTAAATATGTCCTTTCACATGAAGAAAAGGCTTCAGGGGTGTATTTATTTGCTACCTTTTTCTCTGAGCATCTCCACCCGCTCAATCCCAGCTCTGGGAGTGGGTCTCTCAAAACCAGAAACACGAGCGAGGTCTCAGGCAATCCCATTGCGAAGTCATACGAGTCAGGGTTTGAGGTGAGCAATCTCCTTCCCAACGCCTCCCCTCTCCTGACAAAGCAGCTGTTTAGGTTCTGTTTTATGGAGGTTTTGGGTCGTGAAGGAAATCGTACAATTGGGAATGAGAAATGTGGGTTATTTTTTTCTTTATACCGAGCATGTTTTCACCAGTAAAAAAATGACAATGGGAAAATTGTTCACATTTCATCATCAAAACTGAAAACATCCTTCACTCCTTAATGGCAACCTTTGTTGGCTTTCCACAAATCTTTCGAAGTTTGCAGGGGCTTTGGTACTTCCAACAATGCTAAGAATAGGTAGTCCTTTCTTCTTTTTATTCCACCTTCCCCGCTCCTGTTTTCCTGCCCTGCTGGCATTTTTGCAGTTTGGCGTTTTTTTGTTGTGTTTTTCTTTTTTTTTCTTTCACTGCCGCTCAGGAGTTTTGGTAACTCTTTTCCAGTGAATTTTTTATTTTGGCAAATGTGCAAGGCCAGCTCCTTCAGGAGAAGTCGGTGGAGCGTTTCCATTTCACTGCTAGGGACTGAGTTACCGACGGCCGAAGCCCTTGAAGCCGTGTGCCTTCCTCTGATTTAATACAGAGCTTTTATGTGAAGTTAAGGACAAATATCTTCCCTTACAGAACCACTCCCTGTGACAGCCTCACTAATTAGTTGTTATTAACAGTGATAACAGAGCTATCAGATTTAATAGGCAGGAGCTTATGGCAATTATAGGGAATTCATCGGGTATGGGAAGGCAGAGGTTTGGCTCTGGGGACAAATGGGCAGTTTTTTTCAGGCAGCACAAGGAGAGCTGCTGCATGCAAGGATGCTCCTCAAGGCATAGAACTGTGGCTTGGAAGATGTCCCAGCCAGCAGGATTGTGGGGTGACGAAGGGTAGTTATCATAAAGGTAAGGAAAAATTGGAAAGGGCAGATTTGGAAATCGTTTGCCTGCCTTTCTTCTTTTTTTCTCTTGTGCTTTTGCTGTGCCTCTCACTTTGCTCCTCACTCTACTCCCCTCCTTCCGGAGAAAGAAGTGGGAGAAATAAAGATGAGAAAATTACAGAAAGCACCAACACGTTATTGCTTCTCACTGTCCCTGGCTGAGTGTCTCTGATGTGTGTGAGCTGTTTTTCCTCGCTCCCCTGGGTGGTCGTGGAGAGAAATGCCAGCATTTTTGAAGGGTGCCAAGGGCCATCCTGGGGCTGAATCTTTCTATATAAAGCAGCAAAAAAGGCGTCTGAGGTCCAAGGGCTGCCTGTTTGGTGGGGTGATGGGGTGGGAACAACCTCAGAGATCCCCACAACTCAGCTCATCAATGGTTTTGGCCAGTCCTCCTGCCTGGATGTGTCCCATTAACCAGAAACATAGAAACACTTCTGAGGACCACCTCATCCTCCCCCCCTGCTGCTCTCATGGCCCCCCCAGCAGCAGGAACATTTCCCTCCGTGTATGTATTTCTTTTTTCTCTGCTGAATTTTTCTTCATTAAATCAGCCTTTGTGAACAAAACCAAATATGACATATTGACACAGTAGCCCATCACTCCTCAGGAATACATTTACCAGAGGCAGCCCCAGACACTCTGTTTTCCCCATCACCAATGAAGCTGACGAAGACATCCTCCTCCAGTTTTTGTAATCTGCAAATCCCTGCACCTCACCTCCCCCTCTGCTCCTCTCATCCCTCAAGAAAACAGCTTGGCTGGAAAGATGAGCCACCACACGGAGACCCTGGAGTTGTGGTTGCAGTCCCCCAAGGGACTGTTCTTCTGCTCCTCAAAGCTGATCCCCCCCGTGTAGCACCCTGGGGAAGGGACCCCACTCAAGAGCTGACTCAAGGCAAAAGGCTGAGGGGATGCAGATGCGAATCCAGGCTTCCACTTTGTGCTTGCTTTCTTTATCAAATTCCAAGAGCATCTAGAGACTACGTTTGAGATCAAAGCCTTGTTAGAATCATGAAATCACAGAATCATACAACTGGTTAGGTTAGAAAAGACCTTTAAGATCATCGAGTCCAACAATTAACCGAGCACTGTCAGGTCCACCACTAAATCATGTCCCTGAGCACCTCATCTACACTTTTTTTAAATACCCCTCCAGGGATGAGGGCTCCAACACTTCCCTGGGCAGCCTATTCCAGTGCTTGACAGCCCTTTCAGTGGTGAAATATTTCCAAATATCCAGTCTAAACCTCCCCTGGTGCAACTTGAGGCCATTTCCTCTTGTCCTATCACATGTTACTTGGGAGAAGACATAGACCCCACCTTGCTAGAACCTCCTGTCAGGTAGTTGTAGAGGATAAGATCTCCCCTCAGCTTCCTCTTCTCCAGGCTGAACAACCCCAGGTCCCTCAACCTCTCCTCATAAGACTTGTTCTTTAGTCCTTTCACCAGCTTCGTTGCCCTTCTCTGGACATGATCACCACCTCAGTGTCTTTCCTTTCTTCACGTTTTCCCATAAATTTACAGAGTCACTTTTCTGCTCCTCTCTTTCCCACCTGAAATCAGCACAGCCCAGCTGAGACTTCAGAGGGAAACAACCCAGCTAACACTTGCCCTCTTGCCATGGGTTAGCTGATTATGAGGAAAAAACAAACCTTTTTTGGTATATCCGGAATTGCCTAGAGCTGAAATCCATGAGGGATTTGAGTTGAAAGTGGTTGGAATAAAAGAGGTGCAAACACTGATAAGTGATCCTCTTCAATTTTTTTTCTCTCTCTCACAAAGCAGAAAAAAAGATGGTACAGACTCAATTTCTATAATGTTCTGTTTTCATCTGTAGAAAGACAATTTTCAAGCTTAGGTGCCAAAAGCAGGAAAATTAAATCTGTGTTTAGACAGTTAAATAAGAGGCTCTATTTTTGAAGGCATCAATACTCTATATTTCTAATTGTTATCAGAAGAGACTGAAATCTTACTTTACTTTTTAAAGGGCATTTTCCAACTCCAGAAAGAAAACGTTTTTATTTGCAAAACATTTCCACAGAAAATGTCCATCAGGGGATGAAGGGCAGAAGCCCACTGAGAAACAACACACATGTTTTTTCCTGTTGGAGTTCAACTCCCCACAATAATTAACTTAGATGGATTCGATAGCAACAGAACCACAGTGATCAAAGGTCTCATGCTCAGCTTAGAGGTCTCAGTCCCAAGGAGAAGCTTTCACAGCAGATTCTTCCAAATTCCAGCAAAAGGACAAGAAAATCTCAGCTTCAGTTTGCGTTCAAATTCATTCTTCCCCAATACAACCTATCTTCTGCTGACATCTAGCCCTCTTCCTGAGCTTAGCACATCCCTACCTGCCCCGTCTGTTGAAAATATAAATCCATTATTATATAACCTTTATTACAATGGAGATCTTTTCAGTTCTCAGCACAGACAAGGAGCTCTCTAAGCAAACGGTAATGTCATTAGAGTGTGAGCTTCAGGATTTGACCTCGACTGGATCAAATCATCAGAGATGTTGGATTGGGTCTGGTGTTAAGAACTTCACATCATTTCTCCCAATACGCCGAGATCTGAGATTGATTTGGAAGGCCATATGCTCTTAGATAACTTAATGCTTGGTGAAATGGCTGTCAGTATCAGAAAGCAAAAGAAAACACAGTCCAAAATTGTGAGGAAAATGGAGACTTGTCATGAACCAGTGAGAAACAGCCTGGTGCTGGAATGAAGAATAACACTGTCTGGAGAAGAGCTGTCATGTAGAGATGGGTGAACTTCGTCCTCTTGTCCTTCTGAGAAAGCTCTGAGACAGGCTAACAAAGCTGTGTGGGAAACTTTTCCAGTGTCAACCCTCCATGCCAGTGGGTTAACAGAGGGCTTTAGTCCCCACGGGCTGTCTGTCAGCTTTGAGGCCGTTGCACCGACCCTATGATCTACTGAAAGAAAAACAAGTCTGGAAGGAAAAATGCAGACCCCCAACCACAAAGAAGAAGATTCTTTGCCCCAGGATGCATTTTGTGCTGTGATTATGCTCATGCCGACTCCAAGAGGATGACCTCAATGTGCAAACATTAAGCAAGAGCAATTCCCTTCTTGGAAGGAGTGGGCAGCTGAGTCAAGGGCATCAAACCCACTTTGTGGAGCAAAAGTTATCCAGGTAACTCTTGCTGCTGGAAATGCAAATAAATTGATGCTGGTATAGCTGTCTCATAGCATCGTGGTTATTCCCTAGTATCCGATACCTTTAATAACTTCATGGGATGAACCACAGGTCATTTGGCATGTTGAACATGGTGCATGGTGGCATTCAGGACATCCGAATGAGGTTGTTTGCCTCAGAAGTTCCCCGTGTATTACACAAGTCAGTGATGGTGATAGCTCAGTTATAAAACATGGTCACCTTGATTATGCAGCAGGACACAGGCTGCTCTCCTTGTTATTAGAAAAAGTTCAGAGATGAACACAATATCACCATGTTATTAAGAAAATGAGGAGGGAAGGAGATAATTTCAGAAAAAAAAAAAGTCAATCTCCAGTTTATTTAAAAAAATACTAAAACAGTGAGCTGAAAACGGGAAAACTAGAGAACTCCTTCGATAAATGTCCGTACTTTTAAATTAGGACAAAGGAATTAGAAAAATGGAGGCTTATGTTTAATTCACTTGAAAGCAAATTAAAGGGTTCGGCTTATGGATGAAAGAGAAAATTAGGTTATTTTTTTCCCTGAGAGTTACCAAGGCTACTGCAGCCCAGAGAAAGCCATGGTTCAGCACGCAGCTTGGTGAGCTGCTATTGACAAGGCTCTTTGCACGTGTTAAGTGGATTTAGGAGAAGTGGCTCTATCTCAGGAGTCAGAAGCTGGACCAGACACCATGTCACATCCTGGCAGGGACAGAACCTGATTGGCTCTGCCTAAACCAGAGATTTTTCCCCAGATAATCTTCCCGCCCCGACACTTTTCAAGGGAGGTGATGATATGATGAATATGAAGGTCCCAGCAGCAGGATGTTTGACTTTTGAGATACTCATGCACTACTTAAAGTCACCTTCTGCACCTTGGTGTGATACCTCCAGTATTTTCATCTGGACTGAACATCTGGCTTTAGTCAGACACCCAGAAATGTGTCCCCTCAGTCCGTGTCTGTATGTCCATCCCCAGTTTATACTGCTTTGGTGCGAGCTGGGAATGATTTCCAACAAAGAACTGGCTGAACAAGTGACTCGTTTAAGGAAATCCTTACTTTCAGGTTCATGACTTTACACTTTGTGCTATCTTTTATCCTGTTTCTGCATATTCTCAAGGTCTTTGTGATATTCAGCTCCTTCTACAGTTGACAGAGGTTTCTCAGCTTTGTTCCATTGACAGGCTTCCTTAGCACATCATTTCCACCTTGGGGGCCAAAATAGTTATTGCAAACCTTAAACAAATCGATCTCAATACAGACCCAGGAGAAACTCTGACTAATAGATGGGCTCCCCCATCCAGCACCATTCAATATCATTTCCCCATTAGCCACTTTCTTATTTTTGACATGGTTCCCTCATCAAACTCTGTCTTCTCCCGCTGGACTAACAAGGTTACTCCATGGCACTGCATCAGTGTCTCATTTAAAATCCAAAGAAATGGGATTTTTCACATACCCATTTATTTTTTCCCTTGCAAAAATTTACTTTAGCCAAGAAAATGCCACGTTTGCCTTTGTCTTTAGTGCCCCCTTCCCCCCATATTGTTACAAAGCCTGGTGAAGTTTTGAGGGAAGGCATCCATCCCTGACATCTCTTGAATTAGCTCTTTCTTTCGGATGTAAACTCTGATTTTGCTGATGCAAAGTTGTGCAAGCTGGTCCTTGAAGATCTGATGTTGGAGAGTCCTTCTGATACAGGATACGGTGGTTTTTGGGGTAGAGCTTCCCCATACTTCTCATTTCTCAGTGCATTTTCCTTTTGCCACCCTCCTCAATGGTCCATCTTAACTGAAAGCAAAGGTGGAATGCTCATTTCTTCCAAGAGATCTTGGAATTATGGCAAAACATATAACTGGATATCAGCCATGTTCTCTTTTCCCATTTCACTATCCAACATCTGCCTGTCTTCTGTGTTTCCTTTTGTGTATCCCATGATTGGACTATGAAGAGCACAGGGGGTCATTACACTACTCAGATTCCCTTCTCCCATTGTTTACCTCAAAATAATTGCAACCCTTGGGCAGATTCAGCCTGCTGTGTCCCACTCAAGGGTTGGCTGCATTCCAGCAAGGCAAGAAGTGTGATTTCCTGTGTTTATCCAAGGTGTAACTCTGCCAGGTAGTGTGGTCTCCCAATTCACCTGGCTGGGAGTTCAGGCTTCCCAAGATCTCAGCAAAGGAGCAGAGTTTACTAAATGTACAAGAGTTCCCAAGGTCCTTGCATTTTCCTGGAAACTCAGACCTGCTTGGCAATGAGTTTAAACACTTTTACAGGTGTTGAGACACCGCGGAGTCCTTGGAAGAATGAAGATCTTCCTAGAAAGGTTTGACAGCAGCCGTAGTTACCAGTGGGAGGATTTTTCGTTTGGTTTGGGTTTTATTTGTTGCTAAACAGCGGCAAGTAACTCTCCTGTTCTCCTGACAGCCCAGTTTAATAGGTTTGTGTCACATTATCCCAGAAGTTCAGCAGCCAAGAGTCTGCAAGCAATAAAGACGAGCAAGGGGAACACCTCCTAAACTGGCAAAACCCGGTAAAATTTCCAATTCACAGCTCTTACACTCTTACAAACAGCTGGTAAGATAGAACAAAGCCCTTATTCCTGCCCTCTACTTCTTAAAACCAACAGGCACAACACCCGATTAAAGAGGACACGCAGATATTGCAAGCGGGTGCCCATGCACAGCAGGTAAGGATGAACATCACAGCAGCTTTTCCAGGTCAGGAAAAGGTTAACCTGTTTCTGACAATGGCAGGTAATGGATATCTAAGGAAGAGGATAAGAATGAGGGCAGCATGGGGCAAAACCTTTCCCAAATATTCCCCTAACCTCCAGCCTTGCAGCTCTGGGAGTTCCTGAGCCACAGGAGAGATCTCTATATTTAACTTACCCTTGCTGGAGCACTCTTCTGTGAAATTGTCCAGCTTATTTGTTTGGAACCATGTCAGCCTTTAACAGTCACAAAATCCTGTGTCAAGGCAACAGCAGCCCGAAGATCCACTTTTTCCAATCAGTTTTGGATCTGCTTCCTTCTCATTTAATTTCCTGGCCCTCACTCTGGTGTGGGATGAAGCAGAAGACAGGCAGTCTCCATCCACTTTGGCCAGATAAATCTCTCTGCCTGCACCTGTGTCTTCTCCAGGCTGAAGAGGCAGTGTAGTCAGGCTAAAATCACTCCATCAGCAGAAGGTGGCCCACGTCTTGGATCATACGGTGTAGGTGAAGTGAGTGAGAACAACCTCTTACCTGACCCTGCAAGTGGAAATGGTTTTTGAAGGAAGTTGATTTGGAAAAGGTCTAGCAGCATCAAAATCCTAGTGGCCAGTGTGCTACCCACTTTCACTGACAACTGCTACTCCTGCTCCATGGTGTCCCCCTTAAGGGCACCACAATAAGAGTTCTACAGTTGTATGCGCTGAGGGAGAGGGGGGTCTACTTACAGCCTGTCCAGTAACCATCCTACTGCAAAGACCTCAAAAACATTCTCATGTGCCTGTGCCAGCCGCCCCTTAGGCTCTGAATTTATCCTCCTCACTCCCTGAGCTTTAACATTTCCAGAAAAATCCTCCTGTTTCTGATCCACCTCCTCTGGTCTGCCTTCAGCTCCCTTTGAAGCCTGTCACCCCTTCCTCTCTCCTTCGGGCTGTCCAACCGGACTAGTTTGCCAAATATTTCTGGTGAAGAAGAGTTCGTTCATATTTTTCCCTCCTCTTTCTGAACATCATCAGCACAGCAGGTAGTGTATTCCCGTTCTACAGGTTGCTTTGGTTAATGTTTCTCTTTCCACACAAACTTTTGCTTAGGGCCCATATGTTTTGACTTCGAGATGCAAAACAGGATCTAGTTTGGAAACTTAAATTATTGCTGAGGTGGAGAAGAACTGGGTTCCTGGGTTTCTGCAATCTTCTGTTTTATACACAGCTGATGTGGGGCTGAATGGGTTTCCGGAAGATTTTAGTGATAATAACACAATCCTCTCAATCATACCCTCAGCAGCAGGACTTTAGAAGTTACATCAAGAAAACTTGTCGAGCTGACCTGAAAACTTGTTGACTTTTTTTTTTAGTTTGGGCTTGTCTTGGTCCAAATTTTAAGATTTTCCAGATGGTTCCCAACAGCGAGGTCTAGAAGTGTTTGGGGCAGGGAATACTCTGGTCTTTCACAGATTTAGAGATCAAGATAATCAGTGCATGGGGCTTCTCACACTGCCTCATGCATCCTCTCCATGTCTGCTCGGCTTTTTCTGCCACGCCAGCAGCAGGTTCCATGGATTCTCACATTTTCCACCCAGCTTTTATAGAGAGTTTCTCTATTAGCCTAAACCTTCCCACGTGTCCTGGCCAGCAGTGATTTGTCTTGTCCCCTGAAGAAGCCTGAGAAGCCTTTTGAAGAAAGAGACGTTTGTATATGAGTGCTGTCCTAGGATGGATGGATGGATGGATGGATGGATGGATGGATGGATGGATGGATATTCTGGAATGGTCCTGGCTGTTTTCCAGTTTCCCTGAGTTGCATGAATCCTTTAATCTCTCACTTTACCATTCATAAAAATAGACAGCTACAGTTCTCTTCTAGTGTTCCTGTGGTTATTTTTGGATTAGGGGACCATATATTGTCATGAGAATGTTCGTGGCAAGGTCCTCCACAGCAGTTTCACTCAAGGAAGGCACACCAACATTGTGTTCCCATTCCCATTGTAACCGGTTTCGCTCTCACACCTGCATTTCTTTTAATCAACGTATTTTATGTGCCTTCCCTGCCCAGTTATTTCTCTACAGACCTGCCTAAGCAATTCTTTCTTCCATCGCCTTTGCTAAATCTCTTGTCCATTGCTCTGGGGAGCAGCTTTTCGGGGTAGGGTCTAACAATGGGGCTTTTTTATGCCTGACTGATCAATCCCTTGATTCATGAAAGGTAGGAGGTAATTTTAGGAGGGGTGTGTGTATGCACACTTCACTATTCATTTCAGCATCCACCCAGAGATTAGGAGAAAGCCCAGATCTGATAAATAAGGCAGCAAGAAACAATGATGCCTCTCTCCACAACATTTGCAGCGTGTCTCTCTTCTGGGTGGCTTTTTTTTCTGGGTCTTCCCCCCTACTCCCCTCCCCTTGCTTGCAAGTAATTATAAAAAAGGCAGGAAATGCCTCCCTGTTGGGACGGCCGATGGGGGTTGTCTATGCGTAGACTTCCCCCAAAATTCCCTGCTATTTTTTTTTCCTTTCAAACTTTGGAAGAAATGTTGCTTTCATAGCATGGATCATTTCACAGCTTCCCCTTGTCTAGAGGGGGAAGTTGTACCCTGCCCTTACCCCAGGAGGGGACAGCAAGGCTGCCTTGCAGTTGTCTCCTCCAGCTACAGCTGTGCTGATGGAGGAGGTTGATGAGATTTCCCTGATTTGACCAAAAATAGGCGGTTTTCCTGCAGTTTAGACCTCAGCAAGGGGGCAAGACACAGTGCTAGGGAGGGCAAGTCCTCATGTCCCTGCTCTCAGCACCTTTGGATGAGGTGGGACACTGAGCCAAACCCATCCCTTCTTTAATGAGGCTCGAATCACTTCCTATAGTCCAAGGGCATCAGAACATCTCATTCCTGAGGGAGGCCAGAGGTTTTCCAAGGAAAATCTTTTATCATTTGTTAAAAAACAAAACTGAAAACCCCCAAACAGACCAACAAGAACTCACACATGTTCCAATGACGCTATTTTTCCTGGGCAAATAGCTACTTCAAAAACAGAATGCTAAAAAAGAATCTGCAAAATAATTAAAAATAATAATAAGCAGAAAAATCCAATCATTTCCCCAGTTTCCCAGCTAGAGGTTTCAATGGCATCTCATTGCAATTTCATTTTGAAATTTGCTTAAACATAATTGTACTCTGCTTTAAGAAGGCAAAAAAACCCCTCCAAGCTCAAGACTACTCCTTTTTTTCTTCTGAATGATGTTTTATTAACACTTTCTTTTTCCCCACTGACTAGCTCAGGAAATGCTCATTCTGGATGTGAAATACAGTTATTAAAGACATTCATTTAATTACAACTTTTCAATTCTGACAGAGGACTAGAAAACTCACTAAATGAGCATCTCTGGACTGGAAAATGATAGAAACTTTCAAAAGGAGAGGAAGGCCAGGGATCACACTTCTTTTCTGATTTACCAAGAGGAAAAGAAAATAAAAATAAAAGAGCAAAGAAAAAGCAGTATTTTCTCAACTTCTGTGTGCTTTATATAGAACACCTACAAATGGATGTATGAATTATTTCCCTGCTCTGTTTTGCTCATGAAAAATAAAAATGTGCAATTCCTCTGGTTTTCTCGGAGAACTTGCTAGAGGATTAATGAGGTGATGCCATGAGGAAATGCAAGCTGAGAACCCTGAACAGCTCGAACACAAAAAACCTTCCCAGAGCGTTTAAATACCTGTTTAGCTAAAATACCTCACCCAACAGCTGAGGAAAGGAAAGGAAAGGAAAGGAAAGGAAAGGAAAGGAAAGGAAAGGAAAGGAAAGGAAAGGAAAGGAAAGGAAAGGAAAGGAAAGGAAAGGAAAGGAAAGGAAAGGAAAGGAAAGGAAAGGAAAGGAAAGGAAAGGAAAGGAAAGGAAAGGAAAGGAAAGGAAAGGAAAGGAAAGGAAAGGAAAGGAAAGGAAAGGAAAGGAAAGGAAAGGAAAGGAAAGGAAAGGAAAGGAAAGGAAAGGAAAGGAAAGGAAAGGAAAGGAAAGGAAAGGAAAGGAAAGGAAAGGAAAGGAAAGGAAAGGAAAGGAAAGGAAAGGAAAGGAAAGGAAAGGAAAGGAAAGGAAAGGAAAGGAAAGGAAAGGAGTAAAAACCTTTGAAAAGGCAAATCTGCATTAGGAGGAAGAACAGAGGTAGCCGTGTTTACAAGGTACCGACTTGGAAATGAATCTTCTTACTCTGTTGGTCAGTTAACTCTTGGGTGAACCCGAAGACATCTCTTCACATTTTTTGTCTAGGTTACTCCATGCATGAAATGAAGGCAGTGGAAAATGATGCTCACTCATAATCATAAAGATTAAGAGGTGGCTTTAGGAGCCAGGCTCTGCTGCCTGCATTCCTTAAAGAGAATCAAGTGCTAGGACATGAGGCTTAAAAGTGAGGGAGGCTGGGTGGTGGGAGAAGTACCAGGGGACAGTGGTGAGGGACCTCTTGTGCAGGCTGGATGGGCTTAGTGCACCATGTGGAAGGAGGTATGGGCATCCGGATGGAAGGTTATGGAAGCACATAACCTGAATTTACAGAGGTGTTTTTAGGAGGGCATTTGGAAGGTGTTCATGTTGCAGGGGATTAATGGCAGGTCTCGAGGCTGGGTGAGGTGGTACAATGTGGCCCAAGAGTCCAGGCCGTTGTATCTGCTAGCAAACAGTCAGACCAGGATGCAGGTCTCAAGGGGACCA
Source organism: Apaloderma vittatum (assembly GCF_000703405.1). Taxonomy (NCBI): domain Eukaryota; kingdom Metazoa; phylum Chordata; class Aves; order Trogoniformes; family Trogonidae; genus Apaloderma; species Apaloderma vittatum. Next base: position 284 of record NW_009705587.1, on the reverse strand, counting down.
CAGCATCACAGAATCATCAGTTAGAAGAGACCTGTAGAGATCATCAAGTACAACCACCCCACTAAAGCAGGATTGCCCAGAGCACATCACACAGGATGGCATCCAGTTGGGTTTTGAAAATCTCCAAAGAAGGAGGCTCCACACCCTCCCTGGACAGCCCGTTCCAGTGCGTCACTCTCACAGTAAAGAAGCTTTTCCTCATATTTAAATGGAATGCCCAGGCTATCTGGCGGAAAAGGATCTGGGTGTTCTAATGGACAGCCGGCTGAACGTGAGCCAGCAGT
>NW_009705586.1:353-564 GCF_000703405.1 Apaloderma vittatum | reverse complement strand
GGGTCCCCACTCCCACCCCAAAAGCACCAAGGCTTGTCAAGTATTGTCACCCCCCTCTGAAAAAACGTCCCAGCCAGCACTGGCACTGTCCCAGCACACACCATACCCTGTCCCTGCCACTACATGCGGCCGTGACGAGCGCCCGGTCCCCAGGCTGGTTGTCCCCAAGCTGGTCCCCCTTGGAGTGAGGGGCTGAGTGGGGGCTCCCACC
>NW_009705586.1:0-203 GCF_000703405.1 Apaloderma vittatum | reverse complement strand
GGGTGTCGGGGTGTCAGGCTAGGGGCAGGTGGGTTTCGGGGGGAGCCAGGTCACCCTCAGCACGTGGCCCTACGCACCCGAGTCCAAATCTCCGTACCAGTCCGGGATCTCCCCTTAATGAGGCTGATTGGATTATCTCCCGCTGAATTTAGGTGTAATTAAACCCGGGATTAGCTTCTTCACCCGGAGAAAAACAAGGTGCC
>NW_009705585.1:0-19380 GCF_000703405.1 Apaloderma vittatum | reverse complement strand
AAAATAACCTTTTACAACATAGATACAAAATTTATTTTCTTAGCTTTGTTATGCTGTAGTACATTTGCTAATGGTTAGTAACCCAAACCCCCCTGCTCTGTTTTCCAGCTCAACCTGAAAACATGCCCTTACTTAAACTACTTGAAAAATAATAAACCCCACATCCATATCCTCTTCTAGTGTCCAGAAGCAGTTATTTAGGGTGAATATAGGAATAGGACATGCATATGGCAACACTTTGCTGATATACTTTCCCAGGTACCAGTGACTTGTTCATGAACTTCCATGAATTTCTGTATTAAACCTTTTGAATTTAATATGACTGTTCGTTCTTTAGTTTATCCCTCCACAGAATCCATTTTATAGCCACGCTTTCCCATCACGTTAAGTCTCTGTGTTCTTTGGCACTTGGCAGCTGGAGGAAAGGATCTATTTAATTACCTGCTGAAAAGACTACAGGTTTCACGAAACAAAATTGACTTTTGTAAAGGTTTGAGTACGGCACAAAGGCGGTTTTCCCAGCAGAGGGCACTAGTTGCTACGCGCAAGTGAGAGGAAGACTAAAAGATGACACCGTGAGGTAATCACTGCCTCCTCACTCCCTTGGGACCCTGGAGGCACACTGTTGCCTACATTATCTAGACAAACTCAAGATTCAAGCCAAATTGTCACAATTACCAGGTTTTAAATAAATTTTAAAAGGGAAGTGAAGAAAGAGGATGGGCAGAGGGTGATTTTTCTAAGGCATGATAAACACTGACCTTTATGTGTAAACGCAGAGAAATGAAATTGCTCTGATAGGGCAGAGTGACACTTGCATGATTGCTAGCTTATGATATTGAGATTTTAAAAGTCAAGTTAATATGCACATTTTATTTTTTAAAGTATTTTAATCAGAACTTTGAACATAGAGATAACTGCTGACAAATGGGATAAGGAAAACTCAGTTTTTTATAAGCACCTTGTTGAGCTCAAGTTAACAGATCCGACCACTCAAAAAAGCCTTCTAGGATTTGTCAAGGACAATTATAAACTCTATTTGCTTGTCAAGAACGAGCTCCTTAGAATCCACTGTAGGGTCAATATTTTGTTCACACACTAAATAAAAACAATTTTACAGACTTTAAAAAGTTTTACAGACTGTTCATAGGAAACCTCGTATTTCAAAAGTTACTAAGTAATCATCCGGGCAATTTCAAACACATCTCCTTAATCCTACACCAACAAATGCAGAGTTTTAGGTCCAGACAGTTATCCCTTTGGACTAGACTGTTAGCCAAGACCAGACCAGAAGACATCTGGTAGCAACGATGGGAAAGCAGAGTCATGTGGATGACAGGCTACTTCTCCAATATAACAAAAGCATCCATCCTTTCACATGTTGACTCTTGCTAGACTTAAATCCTTCTTTCTGGAACCATTAAGGGTTATGGATAGCCAAAGGAATCAATTTGCCAAGTTTTGACTACAATGTTGTCCAGTCATATTGCAATGATTATCGAGAACCACAGGAGCAGTGGTGTACACCAGTTTCAGAAAACTCAGAAAAATAATATTGCAACCCCAAGATAAAATTGAAACACTTCAGTGCAATAAAAAATAACTTCCCAAAACAACTGATTCCTGTAACTAACTACAGTAACTTATCCCTCTACTTTACATTAAATAAAGTTTTTGGAATTATGAACCAAATGTAACAGAGAAAATAAATTTAACTGAAGTTAACTACATCAACTAAATCAAAAGAGGTGATACTTTGAGTTGTTGTGTCAGAAGATCTTGACAACGTAACTTTTTCACACATGCAACAAAAAAACCTTCTTATCTTATATTTACTTGATGGGAAACATGTAAACCAAAGTCTAAAAAGAGTTGCTATCCACCTTCCATTATGAAACTAGCTTTCATCTTGAAATTTTTCCATTCTGAATGGATGCCTCAAACCGACTTCACATGAACATGCACCTGTGTGTATGAATGAATATTTATTTGTTAAAGTTTTATTCAATTACTAGATTTCTGAGAGTAAGGCTGTTATAGACCTTACTCCTCAAGTTCAACTCTCCTTTAGCATGGCTCAGTGAGAAGTTGTAGTGCTTCCATGTCGCGGACCAGTAACATCGAATTTGGAAGCAAGGGTGCTTCGTATCAGGGAAATGTCTTACATGCTGTGAAATCCCATTCAAATCCAAGGAAGTTGCAAGCCTCAGAAAAATGTGGTCTGAACTCGCTGCACAGACTGACAAAAAACTGTCTGCTCCTAAAAGTATGACGGGGGTGAATACAGGTTATCCCCTCAACTGGGCACGTTCCTCTGCTGGCTGCTGAACTTGTTCACTGCAGGTGCCTTGAGACCATCGCCAAGAGCCAGTGGGGAGCCCGGCTCTCACGTCCCTCGTTTCACAGTCATAGAATTGTTCAGGTTGGAAAAGCCCTTTAAGACTGAGTCCAGCCATTAACTTAGCAATAACACCAGGTGCACCACTACACCATGTCCCTAAGCACCACACCTACATGCCTTTTAGATTTCCCCAGGAATTGGGACTCAACTGCTTTTTCAGTCACCTCTTCAGGTTTGTCAATGCCTTTTCTAAAAATCTGATGTCAAAACTGCAACTAACGTTCTGCCATCAATCTGAGCTATTTTAAAAATTAAAAGAATCTTCCTACTTTCTTATTTATTTCCACTCCTCCCATCCTGGATGAAATTAGGTCTCAATGCTCTAACACTGGACCAGAAGCTCCTTTTGAGGTGCTTGTCCATTACAACACTTAAATCCATTTTCAAGTCACTACACCTAGGCCACAGTCTCCTCCTGCTGTGGGTATAACTTGTGTTCCCAATTTCTACATATAAAATTTTGTCTTTGCTTAGAATTTAGAAAAGCCAACACAAAATAAACCCTCTGTCTCCCTTCTCCCCAAAATCTCAGTTCTGCTGAGAAATAAACTGCACACAACATCCTTATTTTCATTGCTCCTCCTCTCATACACACACTGCTCTTGGTATTGACAGCAAATTTGTATCAGCATTTATGTTATGTTCAAAACTGCTGGGGAAAAAAAAAACCTGGGCTGAGTATAAAAATGTGCTCATTAGAAATGCTACACTCAACAACAACCCTTCAGTAATAATTCTTTTTATATGTTAGTTAAGTAACTTACCAACCCATTTCACAAATACTTTCTTGACCCTGCAAAAAGCCAACCTGGTGAGAACAGCATCTACAAAACGCAACCTTTTCCACAAGGTCAGGGAGACTGGAATTAATCCCATTTCAATTCTTTTTGTTATCCACTGTGTAAATCTGGAACCAGCTTCTCCATTACCCTTTCTGGACTGAAATCCGGCTGACAGCCTGCAATCACACTGGTCAGGATACTTGTGTGGATCTTCCTTGTTTATTTTTTAATATCAACACATAGTTGCATTCTTCTAGCACTGTGGAATTTCTTTTGCACTCCAACATCTATCAAAAGTAAAAAGCTAGCCAGAGATCTCAGCCTAGTTTTCCAGGACCCCAATTATTCAAAATACGTTTGCAGGCTATTATTAATATATGCTAACTATTAACTGACTGAAAGCTATTTTATGATCTCTTAGTGAAACAAATATTGCACTCTGTTTCACCTAGAAAAAGTATTTTTTGCAAAACCTTTTCCTTTTTTTGACATCATTATTAAAAGTTCATCCATCTCTAACTAAGAACAAGTCAATAACATCTAGGTAATATAAACCACATCAAATTCCCATTTTACTTAACAAGTCTTATAGGTGAGCAGACAGGATATTTGCCCATGACCTTTAGTTTCTCTTAAATCTTTCTGCACATTCATTCTGTATTATTTGATTCTGTTTTGACAGTGACACAGGACATACTTTTACTATCTTCTTCCTCAACAAGTCCTTCGTGTTCTTTTGTTGCTGTTCTCTTCCAGTTAGTTTTCGTCATCCTTCCTTTTGCTTTTGAAAATTACTCTTCCTGAACACCCAAATATGTAATTTCACTGTTTGGAAGTATCTTTTGGTTACAGTGAGCTTTATAAAATTATGGAGAAGACTGTCCCTATGCAACACAGATTTCTAGATTCATTAATCATTGCAAACTCCCGTAAAGCTGCTCAAACCAAATGACCTTGTACCGGATGTAGTACAATTTACAGTAGAAAATTATCATCTGCAATTTTCAGGCTAATTACATTTCACCATTGTCTGCATGTCTTCTACAGCGTAAGCTTCCCATACCATGGTATTCTTTCTCTACATGCTTTTTATAGCCAAGTGCTCAAGAAGCAATGCACCTCATTCTCTGTTTGAAACAGACCCCTGTGAATACTACCCTCCTGGGTTTGTTAATTAGTAGACTGATTGATATATAGTCAAGATCTTTGTACTAATTAACTTTAAGGCAGTTATCATCGTCTTTAACATTGCATACTGTCCTTCGCCTCTCTTAGCCACTCTGTTCTTATGTAGGCTGTAAGCACTGATTCTGCATTCTTATTTTATGAGTTGTCCCACGAGGTTTCAATAATATCAATTATATCTCATTTTTCCTCATTAATAAGAATTTCTCATCTATCATGCTTGTCACCAGGTCTTATTACTGATATTAAACCAACAGCAGTATCTTGTTTTCAATTCTGTTATAAGTTTAATGGGCTCCTACAAAACTAATCTTAAATTGCATTTATCTATCTAGGACAAATTCAACAAATTCCCCTCCAGTATTTTATTTTGTGGATCTTCCTTTTCGTTACGTTTTTCCCAGCCTCCCAGTTTCCTTTTTCTTAATAGTTGTACTTGTGATGCCTGTCAACTTACCTACCATTTGGCATGATAAGCAGTATCAAATACCTCCCACAGGTTTCTGCTTTATCCCTCTACAAATAGTTCCCATACTAGCCAGCTTACTTGAATATATGAATGACTTCACACTTCCTTTCATGTTGACTATCTCCTGACTTTAGGGGTTTTTTTGGCTACAAACCACCAGTGCACTCTTCTGGATCCTACTTCTTCTGTAGTATCAGTGGGAGTGACTTCCCATTCTGACTGTTAAAAAAAAGATACTTCATGTACAAGTTTTTCCATCGAAAAGTTAAAAGATTTCATCAGGAAGAGGAATGTGGGTTTTACCTTTACCAGACTTTAACAGCAACAGGGCAGGCAAGGTCTTAAATGCATCTCAGAGCAATAGGAATTTTCTACTATTGCTATGAAGCCCTATAGAAATTTACATTCCTGAAAAGAAAATGTATTAGAGGTAGCTCAAGACATTCAGCCAAATTTGATGAACAATTCTGAAGTTCATGACTATACTTCTCTACCTATGAACTGAGCACAATGATACCACCTTACCTATACACCAATGTAATGTTTATGAAGGCATGCCAGTGATCTGAAGAGAAAAATCATGGCAAAATAATTGTGTATAACAAGTAATGTAGAAACAAATGGAGACATATGCAAAGAAAATAAGCAACGACCGAGGAAGCTGTTAAAGAAAAGCATTTATTGTCTGCTGTGTTGTTTCAGTTTTAAGCAAGAGATTATTCCATTAGAGACCATCATAACACATCTGCAGAAGGTATCTGAACTGAGACCACATGACTTCCCGAGTCCTGGGTGATCAATGTAAGAACATTTAACACTGTTAAATGATATTTAACAATTTCACAGGGATTCTCTTCACTTGTTCTAAGCATTAAACCAACCACCTCAGCTCCATTACGCCAAGATGGTCTGAACCCCACATAATCCTTTGACAGGATCAGAACCTTCAGACGCAAAGCAGTGGCCACTGCCAAGAGAGCTCCAGAGCACTTGTCTTTAGAAGCAATTTATCATCCCGTTTAAGTACATTTAAGTACATAAGACTAAAGAATTTCACAAGTGTTCGTTGGCAGCCTAGTCTCCTGATACGTCAAGAGGCAAAACGAAGAAAAAGTCTCTCAAAACTTTTAGCGAAAACCATGACATACCTCCATTCTCACAAACTGCCAACTGGTTTTGTCTGCAACTAAAACCCCACAAAGCCTAAAACCTACAGTCTGAAACACAACCAGTGAAATTTTTTTGTCTAAACAGTTACCAGCTTGGGAGCTACAAGGAAGTGAAAACATAGTATTATAACCAAAGGACCAGTCTGCCCAGCTGAGAGTTGTGATCACGTAACAATAACTTCAGGTGTTTGCAGAGAGGTCACTGAGGTACAACACAACTTCTGGGGGGTTGTGTTCAAACCCACTGGGGGTCATTTACAAAGAGAGGTTTTCAGGAATCCCCCCCCCACATGTTTAGCACATAGTTTGGCAACATTGAGCAAAATTTAGCAAATTTTGAGAGGGCCTGGGGCTAAACAGCCCTTGTACAGCTAGTCACGACTGAGGTAGGCAACAGCAGCTTTACTCTACTGGTGCCAGGACTGCTGCTCCTTTGCTGGAGTATCCAGATTTTAAAAACAGTATTTGAATGCTATTTACATATTGATATGTTGTGACTGCTAATATTCCAGCAATGACGTTAGCCTAGGCACACACTATTAGCATTTTGAAGACAATTTGTGAAATACTTAAGAATGAATTTACTGTATCATTAAAAAAAAATTATTATTGTCTTTTTGAGGAGTTCTTTTCTTCTCCTGTTCAATTCAAAATGTTTCTGCCAAGTTAAAAAAAAGCCTTTAGATTTCAGATGATTTGGGAAAACAGCAAGTTTTTGTGTTTGGGATTTGGTCATGGGTTTGTTTTCGTTTTTTTTTAAACTGTGAAAAGTCTGAGCATTAACTGATCTAGATTTGACTGGGTACTCACTCTGTCGCACAGCTCTTCAAATGTGAAGTCTGCAATGGTTCCACACGCTTTATTCAGCCTCAGCTCTCTGCCTTGCACTTTTAGAATCCTTGGTCTAGTTACTATGGGAACATGAACAAAGACTCAATCTTCTCTGGATAATTACTATAAAATTCATCTCTTACAGATAGGAAATGCATAGCTTGATGAATAATAGCACATGATTCAACACATAAATTAGACAAAATGCTGATACAATGACTGCCACTTGAGTGTGGCATCAACCCATATACAGCAATGGAACTTATTAATTGGTCAGTGGAGATTGGGCATTGTGTTCTAAATGTATTCTTTTTCAAGAGAAATTAACTTACGTACAATCATTTTGTTTCTGAGCCAGCTCATCAAACAACTTATCCATGACAGCCTCCACATCAGCTTCACTTGTGCTACAGTGAAAAGAATAATAGAATATGAAATTAATAACACTTGAAGCCAACATCAAACAGCTGCCTGAGCCTGCTTAGCTTTTTGCCCATAAAAAAGAGAACAGGATGTTATGCTCTAAATACAAACATTAGATTTAGAATACACTTAAAAGTAGAGAATATTAACTCTCAGGTAGATGATTCTGCCTTATTTGCATACACTGAAAGACTTCTATGTTTTGAGCTGTTTCCAGTAATGAGGCAATACAGGCAGAGCAGATCCATTAACACTATGTGTACACAATGAAAAAAAAGGCTTCTGGCTCTATCTTGCATGTGAAATAAGAGCAAACAGGCAAAGCAAGGCAGTCAAGCACCTAAAGAAGTATCCTTGGAAATTTCTGAGAGGGGACTTCGTGAAATTAAATATTAGAGCAGCTTTCTGGGGAAAAAAAAAAAATCAAGCCAACTGATTTTATTGATCAAACGATTTGCAAAATTAAACTATGAAATTCAAGACACCAACATGCTCTCTATATTAGTAATTTTATCACTTTTCCCCCTCTGTCCCTTTGGGGGATCTTGGGAAAAGATCAACCACACACAGTGAAAACGCAAAATAACTGTGCTGAGAGCTGAAATAATGATTCTATTCGTCTTCTGGTTGCCACAGGAATTATAAATCAGTCTGATTAGAGAATATTTCTTGTCACTGAATGGGTAAGAGGGCTAACCTTTCTGTGCCTCTTTCTTAAAGACAACGGATAACGTTTCTATCTGTTTTTTCCCAGGTAGTTTGCAAGCTGAGAATAGTAAATCGGTGCTGCGGTAGACAATAAACTAGAACTAGAATATAGAATGCTTCACTGAAGTTTGTATAATCTTGTTTGGTGTGAAAAGCCTACTTTTATAGACCATGGATGCACTGAAGTTGCATTGCTTCACACAGTTCTAGACCTCGTCTAAATGACAAGTGATAATCAGCGTGTAACACCATTATTATCTTGTTATGAGGCCTTAAACACCTTAAAAATGTTAAAGCAGAATTGGAATAACTACTTTTTCACTCAAGTCTAACAGCAGCAAACCTCGTAGATATAAAGAATTTGAAAAGCAAAACAAACCCTAGACATTTCCAAGTGCTATTTCAAGCTCTTCAAAAAAACATTCCTGAATAGGTGACTACTTAAAATTGTAACTTCAAACAAAGAAGGTTCTCTCAACATTGATATTTGTGTGCTTTCCTCTGATAAAATGACAAACGGGAAGGAACACACGAAACCAAAGAAAAAGCCAAAAAAAAGGAGTAAAGTGCGTATAGATCAGAGTATACCCACATGTATACATACAGCTACCAAAATGTTTCATGTAAAGGCTACAATAAAAAGCCAAATACCATGCTTAGGTGGGTAATTGCCAAGAAAGTTTGTTTTGAAAATAGATGCCCGAGACTGAGATCAAGGAAGTTGCTTTGATCAGGAATCTTGTAATTGTGTTACAGTGATTGCTTTCAGATGAGTAAGAAACAGCTTTAAGCAACCCTCAGTTGCATATTTCAAATGCAGAAAAGACTACACAAATTATGAAGCATCAAGAGGATTTATAAATCAAAAAATACCCCAACACGATGATGATATTGTAACCATTAATAAGGGAATGTAAACACGTCAAACAAGAACATTTTCTTCTGTGGGCAGGACTACTAACTAAATTTCAAAACTCTGTAGCAAAATATTGTGTAGTACCTTATTTTAAACCGAACAAAAATAAAACCCAATACTAAGCTATTTGTGCAGGGCTGAAACTCCAATGAATAAGTTCGAAGAGAAGATAGAACAAGATTCCCTCAGAAAAAGAAAGGGCAGTGAAAAAGTATCTCATGCCCATTGGCAGCTATGGGATGTTTTTTTACTTATTTTTTCCCAGAAAAATCCTTCCAATAAGAGAACATGAGACAGACTTATCACCAATCTCTGCCATTCACTCGATCACAAATTTTACAGCGGAGCACCATGAAATACTTCGGCCAGGTACTACTCTTGGGACTTGCCTTTATTTCTTCTCCTCTGAGAGCTGATGCCATTGGCACCAAGTTTCGTCTACTACCTGCTCGAAACCACACACGTGCCCTTCCTTTCTTCAGAGCATGGAGAGTGAGAAAAGAACACGGTAGGGTAGCAGTTTCAACAGCGCTTCAAGGCAGACTCCGCGACACTTAAAGCGGAGTCAGGCAAGAACATAGGACATGAGTTACTTTTCTCAACTACACACACTTCGTTGGAAGACACAGAAGCTTTATCTGACCTGTTTTCCATATATAAAATTCTCTTATTTCCTTCCAAGAGCAAGAAGAGTCACTGTTGTAATTCTGCTAAGTAGTACTCCTCCTTCCAGACAAACTACAATTTCTAATCTGATACGGACATACTTAATTTCAAATATGTCACACTGGTGAAAATACTGCACCTTTCTTAATGGAAATACGATTTTTTAAATTAATATTGCATGTTGAGTTTAAACATACAGTGGTTACAAATCTCATTACAAGTTGTTGTCGTTTGCCTTGCTCAGGTTGCCACTGATAACTAACACTGTAAGAGCAAATACGAGAGAAGAATGTCTGCAATGCAAACATTTCAAAGTGTTTAAAAATAAAAAGAGAGGATGTTTCTACTAGGCAGATATATGCTGCAACCATAATCACATCTATGAACATATTTTAAAATATATTTATTTGCAAATACAGATAAAGAGCTAAAGAAATTTTGTCATGATGAACAGAAACAATCTGTCAAAATAGGAGGGTGTTGTTTTTTTTTTTAATCCACAGCACTGGAAACACCCAACATTAAATGAATCCTTGTCATTGGATTTCTATAAATACTTAATTACTTAAATACAATAAGGATGTTCTTCTATTATAAGAGAATTGTGCAATCTCTTACAAGAGGATATTCATTACTTTCTAACCATCTGTCACTTCAGTTTTCCAAACACCACACCTCCCTAAAAAAATCTAATTAGTTTTTATTCAGTCACACATTATAAATGATGCTAGTGTGGATACTGAAAATGCAGTTTAATGAAGTTAATATCAAAGCATAATGGAAGGCGATTTGCTGAACAAAATGGACCAGAAGGCAAAGAAAGGAAAAGTCACACTCTGCTAATTCTACTATACATTTTTCATTTCCCATTGGCTAGGAAATTATTGGCTAATAAGAAGGAAAAGAGGGCAAATACCGTATCACAGAAAAACTTACAGGTAGTAAAGTTTTCCAGCAGCAGGAAGCACTCGTTTCCTGTAGTCTATTCCAGAATCAAGTCGGACTGTGCTGCAGTATTTCTAGAGAAAAAAAAAAAGAAAAGAATAGCTTTCCTCAAGCCAAAGCTATATTTACTATTGTCTGTGTTCAACAGAAGACATACTGCTGTGATAAAACACCTGCGTGAATAAGATCTGTAAAACCAAAATTTGAGATCACAGAGTTGAAGTCTCCTTTACAATTATGTAAGCAAAGAAACATGCTAGAAATAATTCATGTATTCAGAAAAAAAAAAAGTAACCCTTTTTCAGAGGTCCTTCACCTAGAAAATTCACATAGATTGGAAGCATGGGTAATGAAATGGGGGTCGATATTTCTCTCTGAGTAGCGCTTTGCTGGATGTGTAAAAATAATTATTTTCACATTAAAGAATATACACTTAGAAACAGAAAACTAGGACCAATTGAAGTTTAACAAATCACAATGAAATTCTAGCAATAGACTTCTACCTTATAAGATAAAATTATTTTATCTTTTCCTTCTGCTAAGAAGATTAAACATTTTCAGTCAAACATCAAATATATGAACACAACCAAGTCTTGCTGCAAAATGGACCAAAGCAAAGGGGAATAATCTAAGCTCTATATCAAAAAGATTTTGTTTCAATCCTGTAATTTCTGAAATGACTCAAAAAAGATCTTTTTTCCACTTTAAACAACCTGTAAGATTCCAAGTGTAATATAGATGTCCCTGAGTAGTCACAATAATTGCTTCTGTCAGAAAACACAAAAACAGCTGTACTAAAGGGTGCTTTTTTGATTCAAGGTCTGAGGCTGAGACTAAAATTCTCACTAATCTCAGTGTGATCAAGATTTTATACCCTCTGGCAAAGGGAATATGTCTCTGCCTATGTGCTGTTACTACTGCCAATATACACAACTTCAGGGTGTTATACAGCTACAAGCAAAAGAAACTATAAAACAGAGGAGAAGTTTTAATATTTCAGAAAACATACCTCTATCAACAGCTTAATGAAAGCAATAAAACTTTTTTTTCAGGCAATTCCACACTACTAAAATTCTTTGGATTGCTAGACTCCACTAAATTACTCTGCTTCTTCACTGCGCTATGAACTATTAGTTTATCTTTAATACTCTTGTTAAGCATTTCATATCCTGAGTGTCAAATTTTTCAAAGACTCCTTGAGGCAATTCAGATATCAAAATTGCAAATGTCAAATCTCATTTATAGCAACTACATTGCAGGAAAAAAAAATAAAACTCAACAACTTAAATTTTAGAAGAACTATCAGCAGTGATTTAAGGAACAATGGCCCTTCTGAACAAACACACTGACTGCACACGGTGACAGTTCACGTATCTGCAGAGTGACTGTGATGACTCATTGCATTAATTTTTTGCCCTTGGCTATTACTGAAGGCTCTACACCTATTTTAAATCTCCAACTTCTCTGCACAGATATGTAGCTCAAGAAAGAAGGCGGAAAAAAAAAAAAACCAACCCCAAAACATCCTGAAAGCACGTAATCCCAGGCAAATCCATGCGTCTTTAATTCCGGTAAGTGAAAAAGCCATGCTAATCAAATCATTATCTTGGGCGAAGGCTACTGCAAACACAATAGCAATGGTGCTACAATATTATTACAATCTATTCCCTTTCTCTTCGTGAAAGCTTACAAAGGAAGAGAATAACAGAGCAGAAGAAAAAAGTTCCAGAGGCACGTAATAATATGCACAAGGGAGGGAGGATCTTTAAGCTTTTCTTCAGCATCAGTCTCACAGTCAAGGCTAAAAGGAAGATTCCTGAAATTTCACAACAAAGCTGTTTTTTCTTTACCAGGCACTGACATTCGGCATCTTTCTGTCAAATGTTTTATTTTTCCAAAGTAGTAGACGAGCTCAACTATTATTTTCTTCATGTCACGAGGGTAAAAAAAAATCACTTTACTACAGCTATGAAGACTATGAGGTTATTTAAATTAACTTTAGATATGTGGATATTTAGTAATGCTGTTTATCATCTGGTTTGTTTTGTTTCTTCCTTGAAAACAACAGATAAGAAATTTTGCATGAATTTAGCCTCATCTCTTTGGCCTTCAATGCCTCTCTCTGAGGGCACTGAGTTGCATATGGACTGAAGAGAGGACACAGAACTACATATACTTAGAAGTGTGGCATGTTCATGGTATGGCTGAAAGAAAAAAAAAAGTGCACTTGAACACTGTAGCTGGAGTAAATGTCTTGTGCTGATATTTACAGCGGTGCTTGTGGTGCAGCTGCTGACGATGTCTGCGTAGAGCAAGCAGTCTCTGCGCTCCAAATACAGACTGATCCTGGGCTGGTCACTGAGGCTTGCTGAAATATAAATCAGCATTTGGTGCTACACTATTTTAATCCATTCATGTTCAGCTGACAAATTTACCACTCCTCAAATGCCCTGACAGTCTTTTATGACTCCATGATTTAACACTACAGTGAATTAGTTTTGGAAGTAAGAACTGTAGATGTAAATACTACGGAGACAGCTGTGAAGTAGGTGCATTTCTTCTGTCCCCCTTCACTTTTCTCTTTCTTCAAGTTAATTAGTGTTATCGTTGTTCAGAAAGCTATGCCATCATTAGTGACACCGCCTAAGAGGAGCTTGTGTGCTCAAAAGCTTATTTATGTTGTTGGGACCTTTCTAAGCTACAAACAATTGCCTAAATGAAAGACATTTCCTTTCCCTTGTACTCTAAGTCTCAAATAATGTCCTACTACTGATTCTAATGTGATATAATATTACACAGTCTATTTCAAAAATATCTGTTAGATATTCTGGACTATAGGACCCTTCAGCTAAAAAGGCAATAGCAGCATCCTGTTCAGATACATATAAAACCAGTTATTATAGTCCTGCTGATTTTTTGCTTCCTTAGGAGGTGAAAGTGAACCAAATCAAATATAAAATTGAAACCCAGAATTCTGGTATACAGCAATTTTCTGTAATGTGTGATATAAGGACAGAAGTAGGGGCCAGTTAACAGGAACAGTCAGATACTCAGTGCTTTGAAAAAACATTTGGCATTTTACTATCCTGCTCCTTGAATGTTCCTAATTAATTTCTACTTTCGGTTTGAGGTGGGCTTTTGGGCTTAATTCTGCCCTATCTTTCAAATACAGTTCTGTCTCCTGTTTTTCTCAGTCAAATGGTTTATATTTTACTTTGAGTCTCTAGAATATTTTTCATCCATTACTCTATCAAGCACCAAGGACTTGAACCTGGTTTCTTTACCCTCCCCTTCTCCCTTTTTTTTTCCTTGCCTCTCCAGGCCAATGTTCAGTTCAGGAAGGTACTCCAGCCACTCAGAGTCCATGTTCTAAATAAAAATAAAACAGCCACAAGATTTTCCTTATCCCTTCTACAGGCTCATGTGAGTAAGTACCTACCACTGCTTGCCACCAATTATTTTTACTGAGACACTTCAAAGCTCACTCACACCTATTCAGCTAGGCACTGTACAAATATACATAAAATGGATCACCCCTGCCATTAAAAGAAAACACTGTCATCTGCGTAGCAACGTGCTCCCAGAAAACATTACTTGAAAATATGACTGTTATTCTTAGATTATAAGTTTTGTAGGGTAGGAACACCTTTCTTATGTGAATACATAACAGCATTGGTGCTACTGGAAAATAACCCAACCAAAAAAACCCCAACAAACAGAAGCGTGAATAAGGAAACTGATCATTAAATAATAAGGCGGAACAAATTAATGCCAATAAAACAGCACACAACCACGCGCTGGCGTGGGCAATGCTATTGACATGAACTGAGCTCTGCGCAGCAGGGAGGAGAAGGGGTGTAAGCGCGGCTCCAGGGAGCTGAAGGGCAGTGGCAGGAGGATTGTTTGCACCGCCAGGCAACAACAGCAGCGCTTCTCCTCCCAGTTAAGAACGTGCCCGTGGAGATGGGTCTAAAGGGGATTCAGCACATGGCCACCTTTACTCAAAGCCAGAGGCAAAAAGGTCACAGAGAAGCTAAGCGCTGAGCAGACATCCAAAGGTTTCTTCCTTCAAGGGTTGCCTTTGTAGGCAAGGGGACCCACTGCGGTTCTTTCTTTCTGCACACGTAAATGTTCACTATCTGCTTCACAGGAATGCAGAGGCAAAGTGTTCATATTTGTAAATAAATTTTTTTCAGATAAATGTTTTAAATGTTATAAAGCATATCATCAGAATGTACAATAGAAGAAAATAAAGCACACCAAAACATTGCATATGTCCAAGCTAAACATTTACAAATACTAGATTTACCAAAAAACCCCTGACAACCACATATATAGTTGCACAGAAAGGAAAACCAAAGATTGTTCATAACTGCAAGAATGAAATACTGAACCTCAGATAAGGTGCATACGTGAGTACCACCATGCATCTTTTCTCCCCTTCATGTCAGCATTATACTCCTGTATCATGGAATCAGAAAATCAATACCACCATTTACAAATCCTGCAAGTTTGGGGAGCAGAGCAAAGGTTGGCGTCTCTATTTTTTGCCCTGCACCTTTTTGCAGCATGGGGGAAAGCCCCACTAAGTTTACACATAGAAGTTCTAGTTTTTCCCTCCATCTTTGGACTAACTTCTCCAGCACCGGACTGATTAAACCCTAGAGATGTGATTGCATCCTCACACTCACTAATCACCACCACGGAATCCTAATCAACAGCCAAAGACCTAACTGGAGTGCTCACATTGTTAGTACTTAATTGCCAAAGCTACAACTGTAACCACTGGTTTCCATTTTTTAAGACAGAGATTTAAACTTTCGAATTTCATTTACTTGGGCTAAACTTCCACTTTTCTTCTGAAATAAATACTTAAAATAGAAGCTACCCTAGTCTAGTCTCTTCTTTTGAAACTATCTACAGTTTCCAACAGATTTTCTATTCTGTTGAGATATTTCAAGTCTGACTTACCCTATTCAATTCAAATGCATAAAATTAATTAGTCATACAATTTATTTTTAAGTCATTTATGTATTTATGTATACAAAGAACAAATACAATTACAGGATTGAAAACGCAATTAGTAAGTTAAAAATACAGCATGATCATGTGCTTATTTCTACTGAAGTGGCAGGAAAACTTCTCATTCTAGAAGGAAAAAAGACAAAGCCTCAAGGCTCAACTCAAGACAGAACACCTAAAATGATAGCCTTCTGACAGAACAGACAAAATGAGACTTTCAGTATACTTACTGTGGAAAGTAATTAAATATAGACTAATAGAAAAAAAAAAATCTTCCTATAAGCACCTCTAATATTCCTCTGTTGCTGCAATCGAGAATGGTAGCTATTCAAATGCTTACTGCTCAAGAAATTAAAGTACACAACAAGATAGGTTGTTAAGTAAAGGAATGAAGGCTTCAGAAAATTTCAAAAGGAAGTAAAAGTTAACTGCAGAGCCTGCAGGTTCGCAAGACCTGTTTCCTACGTGTTATACAAAACTCTGAAATGCTAATAAATGGCCTTGTGGTCCACATGAAACACTGTACTAAATACCCTGTGTCCCTGTGAGGTCAAATATTGTGATCAGCTCATGACCCTTGATGACGCAGGGGCGTAGATATCTCTTAACTTTATTGAAGACAAGTCAACTCAATTCTGATTCTCTGCTCTGAACTTTAATGGCATTAAGAAAGCATCCCAAAAAAAAGACATACAAAACCATACAAATCATCCCCTTAGCCCACAGCATCAGACAAACCTTATCTGAGGACCTGCAGAGAAAGAGAGATGTGAAAGTGCATCACTTTGGGATGATCGTTACCTTAATTCCCACACCTGAGCCTTCCCCTCTCAGGTCAAACCAGACACGTAGAAATGCTGGGATGACATCCAGAGTGACTTGGATACACTTGAGAAGTCAGCCCAAGTGAACCTCATAAGGTTCAGCACGGCCAAGAGCAAACTCCTGCTTATGGGTTGGAGCAATCCCTGGTGTCAATTTGAGAGCAGCCCTGCAGCAAAGAAAAGGGAAACTTCTGGAGGAAGAGCTGGACACGAGCCAGCGATGTGCGTTTGCAGCCCAGAAGGCCAATTGCATCCTGGGCTGTATCTAGAGACGCATGAGTCGAAGGAGGTGATTCTCCCTCTCTACGCTAGTGAGACCCCACCTGCAGTACTGCGTTCAGCTCTGGAGCCCTCAGCACAAGAAAGACATGGACCTGTTGCAGCAAGTCCAGAGGAGGGCCACGAACATGACCAGGGGGCTGGAGCACCTCCCCTACGAGGACAGGCTGAAGGAGTTGGGACTGTTCAGCCTGGGGAAGAGAGGGCTCCAGGAAAACCTTATAGTGGCCTTCCAGTACTTAAAGGGGGCCTACAGGAAAGATGGGGAGGGACTCTTTATCAGGGAGTTTAGTGATAGGACATGGGGTAATGGTTTCACACTGAAAGCGGGTAGATTTAGACTAGATATAAGGAAGGAATTTTTCACAATAAGGGTGGCGAGGCACTGGAACAAGTTGCCCAGAGAGGTGATAGAAATATTCAAGGTCAGACTTGATGGGGCTCTGAGCGACCTCATCTACTTGAAGATGTCCCTGCCCACTGCAGGGGGGTGGACTAGGTGACCTTTAAAGATCCCTTCCAACCCAAAGCATTCTACGATTCCATGAAATGCAGCAGTAGCACTGCATCGGCAGTATCAAAACCACTTTCTACACATGCAAAGAAGGATATAGTCCTATGTCCAGGCATGCAAAGCTGCACAGTTAGTACTCAGCCTCTGGTGTAGTTCATAGAATCACAGAATATTAGGGGTTGGACACCTACTATGTCTAACTGAGAAGTATAGCTTCTAGCCACTCTTTCTGAGCCAAAGGAAGAATAATTTCCGTGTAGATACCATCTTCCCTTTTCAAAGGCATCCTCAGCATCTAACTCTTTGTAATAATTTATATGCCAAAAAAAAAAAAATCTACCTCACTAAAAAACACCCCGCACCTGTCCTGTTGATTTGGTCTCCACTGAAAATACACAGGATCACTAATATTCCTTCCCCCTGAGCAAATAAAAAAATACTGAGATTGTTCATTGGCAATCATTTTTTCTCATACATTCACATCCAACCAAAGAGAGAAGAATTCTCTTGCATTAGAGAACACGTGGGCAGACGACGAGAGCCCTCAGCCAGCAACAGAGGAAGAGTTCCTCAGGTAAATAGAGCTCACTAGACTTACTCCCTTTTATTTTTCATAATTTGACTCCATGTAGTGTTAGACTATCAGCTAGAATATTATTTCTTATTTCTTAAAATTCTTTCCTAAGCAATTTCAAGAAAAGATTTCTCCATCCAAAGGATACCATTACAACTGTCATTTTCCCAAATGATTCACACTCGTGGTAGAACAAGAAACCTTTCAAGTAAAAATGCAGTGTGTCGTGAAAAAAAATTATTTCTGACCTACAAAGCATATCCACAGGTTTTAACTTTGGTATACTCTCAAAGTCATCAGCAAGTGACAAACACCAGCATGTTTCAGAATGTGAAACTGGTCCAACTGGGACTCACGAGCTGGGCAGGTCTGTACACAACCTGCGGAGAGAAGCACATGGAGCCAAGTGCAGTGTTTTGTCTCTGGTGTAGGGCTAAAAGGAGATCAGCCAGACCACTGGTCACAATTACAGCACAGGTGCAAGACCTTCACAGGGCTGCTCCTTTTAGCCATGCTTAAAACCATGTTTGGTTGGTTTTTTCTTTCTTCAAAAAGGAAAAAAAAGAGTAAATCAAGTTTGTAACCCTCCTAACTTTCTGCTACACCAATTCGTGAGAACAAGATGTACTCAGTGAGAGGGGAAAGGAGAAAGGGAATGGTCAGGTATTTGGTGGTGGATAAAAACTTGGTCCAAGTGTTGTTGGGTGTGCATGCAGTTTTTGTCTCCCTGTTCAGATGTTGTTGAAACAGTAGACTTTAAAGGAGATGTCAATGAATCCTCATAAGCACTATACATGACCTCTGGGGTAATTAGCAATCATTCAAAAGCAACAAGACTAAAATGTTCTATTCTTTATTACTGTCAGCTCTTGTCTTGATCAGAATTTTAATAAAGACAGTTCATTGCTAAGACAGTTTCATGAATCAGTCATAATTACATTCTGACACACAGTGAATAGTAAAGCAAAACTAAATATCACTTCATCAACCTTTCTAACCTTTATGCAAGTATTAACTGTAAATAATTTTTACACTATCTTACAACAGAATATCTGCATATTTCTTAGATTTGTACAATACCCTACCCTAACTGAATCTCCTGTGACCTATACCTGAAAGAAACACCTTACAATCAGGCATAATTACTTAGTCTTGCATGATATTCAGGTGTTGCCTTCCACAGATCAAATCAGCTTCAAGTCTAAAGGCTATTTGTTCTATAAAATGCTTTAAGGGACTAACTAATACTTTTTTTATACTCTTTCACCCACATTTTTCATTACCTACAATAACAAAATATAGGAAATTGCTACAATAGCCTCAGCCTGAATGCATTCTTTGCCTCTCTCTACACTGCTGGAGGCTCCTCTCAGGTGCCTCAGTCCCCTGAGGCCCCAGAGGAAGGCAAGATAAAGGAGTTTTCCCTGGTTGAGGAGGACTGGGTTAGGGATCAGTTTGAACATTTGAACATCCATAAATCCATGGGCCCTGACGGGATGCACCCGTGGGCGTGAGAGAGCTGGCAGAAGTCATTGCTAGGCCACTCTCCATCATTTCTGTAAGTCGTGGGGAACAAGAGAGGTGCCTGAAGACTGGAGGAAAGCGAATGTCACTCCAATCTTCAGGAAGGGCAGGAAGGAGGACCCGAGCAACTACAGACCGGTCAGCCTCA
>NW_009705584.1:3649-3975 GCF_000703405.1 Apaloderma vittatum | reverse complement strand
TGCCACGTGCCTTCACCCCGTCCCGTGCAGCTCCAGCTCCGACACATGCGCCCCCATCACCAAACAGAAAAAAACCAAAAAAACACAAAGGAAAGGATGAGCAGGAGCCAAGAGGACCCCACAGCCCTTCCCCAGTGCGGACACCCCTTCCCCAGGCTGGCACGCTGCAAGGGGGTACCCCCCAGGCGTCCTCCCAAGCCCAGGGGCTCCGCAGGCAGTGAAGGGAGGCGTTTTTTTGGAAGACTTTCGTGCCTCTCGTGGCTGTTATGAAACCAGCCGTGGAGCACGAAACTGCCCGCCGTGGGGGGGAGCACCCAGGGCGATAG
>NW_009705584.1:2528-3364 GCF_000703405.1 Apaloderma vittatum | reverse complement strand
GAGGTGCCCCCCTCTCCCTGTCCTTTTGGAGAAGAAAGTTAAAATGGCCAAAGGAACACAGAGGGGAAAAGCCCAAGGCACGAAGCCAGCAGACCGGCCCGTGCATCGCCGTGTGTCAGCTCCCAAACCCCTCCGTGCCCTCGCCGGGGTGGTCCCGCAGAGCCAACACCAAGGCAAGGCAGTTCCACCATCCCCAACACCCCACGGGCAAGCTTTCCTCCATCCCCTACCCCCAACAACGAGTTTTCCTGTAGCTCGGGCAAGCAAAATAAAAGAAAAAAATTTAAAAACTCTCCTGGTGCAGCAACACCAGCGATGAGCACGAAGCCATGTCGGCGCAGGATGGAGGGGTTGGAGACCAAGACCAGCCCAGCACCGCTGCATCTTTTTTCCCCAATTATTTCAGCAATTAGCTACAGGCAAGGCACCGCTAACGTGGGCAAAGGAGGGGGAGGCACAGCACCGGAGAGCACGCCCCAGACCACACGCTCGCAGAATTTACACGGAAAAAGAAAAATACAAATTTAAACCCAAAGGTGGCTCAAGGGGAAATTCCAGCCCTTCGCATCTCCAAGAGTCTTCCCAAAACGCCAACCCAGCTAGGCTCCAGGCTCCCCTCGGCTGGGGTAATTGCGGAGCACCGTGGCTCTGCCCTTGCCCCAAGCCTGCGACAGCCCTTCCCCACCTCCTGGGGAAGCATCTCCGCCTCCTCCCAAGGAAGCTGGGAACAATGGGATGCACTGGTGCCAGCTCCAGAGGGGATGCTCACAGACCACCCGCCCGGCAGCCCGCGGACACGCCGAGGCAGGGACGGGCGACAGCTTGGTGTGGGGGGG
>NW_009705584.1:2166-2441 GCF_000703405.1 Apaloderma vittatum | reverse complement strand
GACACGGGGCGGCTCAGCGACTGCATCACCCTCCCCACCCCAGCACTTCCCATCGGAGAGAACTTAATGCATCGGCCAGACCTTCCCCTGAAAACAAAAAAAAGAAAGAAACAACAACAAAAAACCCAAATAATTTTTTTTTTTTTAAAAAAAAACAAGTTTTCTTCTAAAATAATTGACTAATTGGCCAAGCCCCAGTTCTGTGCTGGGAGTGGATCCCAGGTTCGCTCTTGCATGAAGCGCTTATTCAAGACATCCGAGGCGGAGCAGAGGGC
>NW_009705584.1:1421-1666 GCF_000703405.1 Apaloderma vittatum | reverse complement strand
CCCCCAGCACCGCGAGCCCCGAAACGCCAGGAAAGGGCAGGGAGCTCACTCTGCCCGTCCCACGGCACCGAGAGCGGTTTTGGACCAGCGAGCAGATGCCCTCGAGCATCCCTCAGGACGCGATGCTCTGAAGCAAGGGAAGGGGCCGGGACCGCTGGGAGAGGACTCCTCCTCAGAGACAGGGGCCACCCCATCCTCCCCTCGCCGGCGGGGTCCCCAGGCCGCCCCCCGGCGTCTCCGCAGGG
>NW_009705584.1:625-1404 GCF_000703405.1 Apaloderma vittatum | reverse complement strand
CGGCGGGGCCAGGTTTGCCAGGGGCGGTGGGAAGGCGCAATGTGTTTCGCAGACTGAGCGATCCGACAGGGCCCATTAAAGGAAACAATTTGTAATACAATAATTATTATGTCGTTTCTCTGGACTCTTTCCTACAGGCTCTCCTTCAGCAGCGGCGGGGCCAGGTTTGCCAGGGGCGGTGGGAAGGCGCAATGTGTTTCGCAGACTGAGCGATCCGACAGGGCCCATTAAAGGAAACAATTTGTAATACAATAATTATTATGTCGTTTCTCTGGACTCTTTCCTACAGGCTCTCCTTCAGCAGTTCGAGGCCTGCCGTGCCTGGGTAAAGCAGACACGATCCGCAGGGCTGAGGATGCTCCAGTGCCCGCATGTGCCGGGACCAGGCGGCCGAGCCCGAGGGACCACAGCTCTCGCAGCCCTCGAGTCCCGGAGGCCACAGGGATGCGGGCGTGCCCCCGGAGCGGGGACAGATCCCACCAGCGCTGCTGGGACCTGCAGCTCCTCCAGCTCCCGCTTTCATGCTCCGAAGTTCTCGGCCTCACATCTGAAGAAAAGCAGCGGCAGTGAACAACAGAGCGAGCAACACAAATCCCCCGGATAATGAGCCCGGAGGAGGGAGACGGTAGGCTCTGTCTGAGGAGGGAGCCGTGCTTTTATTGGAGAGGCCTAAAAGGGCTATAAATCCTCAGATTCAAAGGCAGACTCGAGCTCTTTCAAGTCGGAGGAAGGCCTGGGATGTGTCAGCCGGGAGGACTAACCACGCCGTGTCCCCTGCT
>NW_009705584.1:0-552 GCF_000703405.1 Apaloderma vittatum | reverse complement strand
GCTGCCCGCGCCAAAACCGGCCACCCCCTCCGCTTCAAGAGGGGAAAAGGTGCCTTCACGCCCCTTCCCAAGGCGCGTCAACGAGCCCCCCAAAATCCCGGGGGGGCTGCGGGCCTCCCTCTCGCGTTCAGCTGCGATACTACAGCGAGCCCAGACAAAGAACGCCGGAGCCCAGCACCGTCCCTGCATCCCTGAGCATCCCCACCAGCCCCGAGACCACCGCCCCGGCGTGCGAACCCACCCGTCAACACCGTGCTCACGTGTTTCAGAAACCTGTTAAAATTGTCAGCAAAAAAGAGAAAAAAAACAATAAAAAAAGATTGTGTCAAGTCTCAGTCTTGCCAGTAACGCACGTGCAACCGCAGACATGGCCCAGCCTTGTAAGAAGGAAAACACGCAAACGCTCCCTGATCAATATTAATGGTGTGCGGGTATTTACAGCTGATAAGTGGCGAAAACACGCGTTGCTCTCCCTGAAGTAGCTACTCGGAAGCATCCGGATGCCGAAAGCCAGGTGGGGCACACGGCGCTCGAGGCCGGGCTCGTGCTGCG
>NW_009705583.1:1272-2616 GCF_000703405.1 Apaloderma vittatum | reverse complement strand
GGCAAGCAGCTCCCGACCACACGCTAAGAGGAGGCTCCAGGAGTTCACCGGCCCCCGGGGGTAACCCAGCACCAAAACCATGCAGATGGCAACCGCCCCTTCGCAGCAATTCGAGGAGTGACGAGAAGCGGAGCGAGCCGTGCCCGTGCCGTGCAGGGCTTGGGTTGCGTCATTTGGGAAGGACGTGGCACGACGAAGCGCGCCAGGAAAGCCGCAGCGAAGCCTGACGCCTGCTTCGCGTTCCAGAAAGATGTTGGTGGCACGAAGAGAAAAGCAGGAGGCTGAGATCACAGAAGGGGCCGGGAAGAGAACAAACTCAACAATTTGGCCACGCGGCCTCTGAAAAGCACCGGCACAAAGCAGCCACAAGCAAGGGGTCACAGAGGCACCGGTTATCCACCACGAGGAGCTCCCAACCCCAAATTTCATGGGATCCCACAGCAAACTGTCCCTCGGTTTGTCCCAACATGGTGACTGCATCAAGCAGTGAGCCCGTCTCCTTCTCCCGTTGCCATCCTCGCCCAGCTCGGGGCTCCCACCTGATGACAAACGCAGGGCGAGCCCAATCCTCTGTCCTCACAGAGAAAAGAAATAAACCCAAATAAAAGAAATAAACCCCAAGTGCCTTCCCTTAAATTCCTGGGCTCACTCCCACTAGGCTAATTTTAGGTGAGAAGCTGCCGGAGGCTGGGATTGCTCCGATCAGCCACCAAACTCCAGCTTGGGGCAAAACGATCTGTTTCTGCAATTCCCGATGCAAACGTCCACCTTCTAACTCCCATTCAGACACCTTATGGTCTTTTTTTTTCCCCCAACTGAAAAGATTTTTAGCCTCAGAACCTTCGTGTTGCCAAAACAGGTCTCATAAATATCCACGCAACCCTATTAAAAGCTATAGGTTCGCAGTACCCGCTGAAACACAATACATCGTTAGTTATGCTGCAAACCATGTGAGAATGACACACAATGCAGAAACAAAATGCCTAATTAAAAGTGACACAAGAGCAGGGAGCCCGATTGTAATCAGAGCGGTGGATACTGGGTGCTGTCGAGAAGGAATGAAGTCATTTGCTCAGGCGTGGATTGAGAAACCCCAAGGAGCAAATCCTCACCTCGTGCGTCTCATTTATGCTCTTTTTTCACAAGCGAGGGCATTGAGAAAGGAGAAGCCATTCGCCAAAGTTATTAGAATCACAGAATCATCGAATCATTCCGGTTGGAATGCCAGGGTTGGAAGGGACCTTAAAGATCATCTCGTTCCCCGCCACGGGCAGGGACATCCCCCACTAGCTCAGGCTGCCCAGAGCCCCCTCCAGCCTGGCCTGAAAAACTCCCGGGGGGGGG
>NW_009705583.1:0-1162 GCF_000703405.1 Apaloderma vittatum | reverse complement strand
CCTACCACTCCCTGCCAGCCTAAAAAGTCCCTCACCAGATTTCCTGTAGGCTGCCTTGAGGTACTGGAAGCCACAAGAAGGTCTCCTCGGAGCCTTCTTTTCTGCAGAGTGAACAGCCCCAGCTCTCTCTGTCTGTCTGCACAGGAGAGGGGCTCCAGCCCTTCCCTGGTCACGCTCCAGAATCGAGTCCAGCCACGAGCCCTACTCTGCAAAGCTCCCCCCAAACCATCTCCCCCAACCCCACATCTCAACGACTTTTAAACACCCCCAGGGATGGACACTCCACCTGCCAAGGGCTGACGGCTCTTTCTGCAAATTTTTTTTCCTGCTTTCCAGTCTGACCCTGCCCTGCTGCCGTTTGAAGCCGTTCCCTCTTGTTCTGTCACTCACTACCCCTGAGAAAAGACCAGAACTGG
Organism: Apaloderma vittatum; assembly: GCF_000703405.1. Classification (NCBI taxonomy): domain Eukaryota; kingdom Metazoa; phylum Chordata; class Aves; order Trogoniformes; family Trogonidae; genus Apaloderma; species Apaloderma vittatum. The sequence goes on along the minus strand of NW_009705583.1, from coordinate 746 downwards.
CGACATTCAGGCTCTCAGCACAGCTCAGCAAAGTGGGCTCCACGAGTGGTTGACCCAAGAACAAGTGGGGAAGAGGGGGATAGCCCAAAACACACCAAGAGTCACAGGCTTTGGGCAGAAAATAAGGCAGCGCTTCTAAAACGAAGCAGAGTGCCTTTATTCAGGAGATGACACGAGCCGCTCTAGCGCCCAGCAGCTGCTTCCCCAGCCCGAGGCACGGCCGGTATCACCCAACCTCTTGGTACAGCGGGAAGGGAAGAGCCTGCAGCACCCCAGCAGAAACGAGTGATGTCACCACCACTTCATTAGTCCTTTTTTTTTTTTTCTTCTTCTTCTTTCTTTTTTCTCAATACCTGAAATTTCCTGGAAACTACGTGAGCAAAAGCGCAGCAGGTGGGTTGGAAACCTTCCTGAGCGTGCAGCAGACGTGGGCACGTCCCGTCCTGCCTTCCAAACCCTTCTATAAATTCTTTGCAGGTGACGTCGGTTTTGGGGGAAGGGACTTAGAGAGCAGCGCTCCAGCGACTCGCTGCTTCACCCAGAAATCGAGGAGGAGGAAGAGGGTTGGTAGGAGGAAGGGGATGTCTGCTCTGCAGGCACATAAGGGAATGAAAGAGGATGAGAAGGGGAACGTTGACACCGAAGGGCACAGAAAGAAGGAATAAGTGGGAGAGAAGGAAAGGAGGGAGCTGAACCAGCCCCCACACCAGGGTCCATAAAGCCAGTTTGGGGTGAAATTCTTCCAT
>NW_009705582.1:64709-70613 GCF_000703405.1 Apaloderma vittatum | reverse complement strand
TGAACTGGAAAAGCAACAAGTTGTAAAAGGGGAGGGCGGGATGGGGGGAGGCGTTCAGCCATTTACATTTGAAAACAAAACAGAAGAAAAAAACAAAAACAAACCCCCAACCCGAAAAACCTGCCCCGAGGACAGAGCAGTTCAGCCAGTGGTTCTCCACAGCCTGACCCGGGGGATAGGCCTTGGCATTTGGATCTGTTAAGGGATTCTTTTTTGTTTGTCAGGAAAACTTGAGTACTGAGCCACGTATTGGTGTCCAAGGCACCATTCCCCGCGGAGCGTTTTGTTGTCGTGCCCAGTCCCGTCCCTCCCAGCCCCACATGGAGGATTTCCTTTGGCTTTTGGCACTGGTCTGTTGTCCAGAAGCCCCTCTGCCCCGTGTGTGCAATGACTGTTCCCCGCCTGTTGCTGAAGAAGCGAGTGGTCTGCCCCTGGGGACACAGGAGCTGGTGTGCGATGTGTTGTGGTTTGGAAGGGGCAGTCGCTGAGACATGGAAAACTGGGCTGTCATTTATCTTGCTGTGAAACTAATCTCCGATTTGGATGCCCCATTCCAGCTTGTCACAAACATTTGGTCAAAACCAACTTTCCAGAGTGGTGTCTTGAATCAGATTTAGAATACCACAAAGTTAGTCACACCAGTGTGGTCTCGTGAAGCCTGGTTTTCAGCAAGCTGCGCCTCTTTTTGGAGCCTACAAAACATCTTCTCTGTGAACCTGTGAAAAGGAAACGTACATGCTCTTTCAGTGGGAATTAGGAAAGGCTTTCAGCGTTGGAGTAGAGCTAGCTCAAGTGTTGCCCTCTCATGACTCTGGAGTTCTGTGAGGCTCTGCAGCAGTGCAGGTACGGCTCCCGTCCTGCTGCCGCGGCAGCAAGGCTGTGTTGACACAAAGGCTGTTGGTGAACGTAAGTCCCTGGTTGAGAGAGGTACTGAACAGGGAATAGCTGTTGAGGCTGACGTCACTGAGTTGTCATTGGACTCAGCTGCACGCACTGTCTAACCCCATCCCACACTGGGAACCCTGGAGAGTCACTGTTATCTCTTCCCTGGGCTCCTGGAGTTATGTGGTATTTATTCTGTGGTTCTTGGCTATACAAAAGATTTTTGGGTATGCAACTTGTAAGAATAAGAAAATTGGCTGCACCTATGCTTGTTTTTGGCATGTACACCATTTTCAAGGTTTTGTTTCCTATTAATATATTAAACAGAATACAGTAGTTTAAAACCTGGCTTTTTCGTCCTTAGAACAGTGCTAGAGCAATAACACAACATTCCCTAGCACTCTGCGGCTTTCATCTCCTTAAGATGCTGAATTTATTATAGGAATGACTTGAGCAATGCTCTGCATTCCTAAGTAGCGGAGCGTGCTACAGGTTGATCCAGTTTGCAGAAGGCTTTGCAGAACAACATGCAAGACCCATCTATGTTTTCTCAAACTCTTTGGTACCTCTTACCTGTCTGAAGCTGTGTAGGTTCCAGGAACGTTCCCTGCGTTTGTGCTTTTCTCGCCCTGTCTCTGGAAAACAAGCGTAGATCTAAGTGATGCTTTATGCAGGAGAACTTGGTACCTCTCACCTCCTCCTTGGTTTGGCACAAGTATGCCTTTGCTGTGGGATCTGCAAACTGCTTGCCTTAGCCCAGCCTGTGGGTGAGCTTAAAAAGTGAGCTCTGGGGTTGTGGAGAACAGAGCTGAGCTTCGGGGATCTGCTCATCGGTAGGCTGGGATGCGCTGCCTGCACCAAACGTGTCCAGGCCGTGGCAGCAAGTGCTTGGGCTCTGCTTCAGATCCTGAGTGCACTTGAGTTTCTTCACCTTGAGACGGAGTTCGAGTGGTGCTGAACCAACAGTGCATTTCACGATACAACACTCAGCTAGATGGTATGAGTAGGCAATTGGGGACAAGGGCCAGCAGCAGTGTAAAGCTGCCCCATAGGAGCACAGGATTATAGAAGAGTGGGGTGGATGACACTGTCTATCAGTATCACACCCCTTCGGTATGACTCGCTCCATTGAGACACTGGAACGCTACAGCTTTTCCAAATAAAATAACTCTTTCTAAGCAGGCTGCAGCTTTGAGGGCACTGCTTTTATCGCATCTCTTCTTCATAGTGATAAGATCACTTCACAGGGGATAAAATTGTCTCTTTAAGAGCCAAGGAGTGGTAGCCTTGAACAGTTCTGGGCTCAGGTCCAAGCAGAGCCACTGACTTGCTGTATGACCTCAGACAAGTCTCTTGACCTCCTTGTGCTTCAGTCAACCCATCTGGAAAGCTCAGTTTAAAAAAAGCTGAGCCTCAATGAGAACCAGATGCCAAATCAGAGCTGAGCTTTCTTGAGTAAATAAGTGCATTACAAACAACAACAAAGCCCCTTTCCAACACATCAGGAATCCTGCAGCTGATTTAGATGTGCTGACCATGCTCAAAAAGCCTCTGTGGATCTAGCTGTAGAAAACTTCATTTTCCTAAATTCCCTGATAGGTTCACCAAGTAACTCTTTTGCTATCACTGCAATGGGCTCAAGCAGCTTGTGGAGCACAAATGCCTGCATCCACACTGGCTGTGGACAGAAGGCTAGGCATGTACCTGTTTGCCTCAGTTTAATGATACTGAAATTGTCCAGGAGGAAATGTTGTTTTCCTTTGAAAGTGAAACTTGTTACATTTTGCATAATTTTTCCCCTCTGTCTCTCAAGAGAGTTATCAAGGCCTCCTCTTGAGGCACTTCTTCTTATGTAACGGGGAACCCATGTCTCTCCATGAGAGAGTGGGTGCACAGCACCACGTGCGTGTCATTTATTCCAAACTCCATCACACTGGGGATACTTGGGGAATTTTTTTAACAGTTGCTTTTTTAAAACTGGAATTATTTGCAGGAAACTGTCCCATAGGATGACTGTACATTTTGGGAGAAACATTCAGGAAAGCTTCCTAATAACGAAATGCAGAGACTCTCAAGCTGTTCTGCAGCTGAGCCTGGTAACACTGGCAGTTCCATACTTTACTTGTACCTGCAGTCTCTTTGAGACAAGGGGTAAGTGCTTTTATTCATTTGCTTCCTGAGTAGGTCAGTGCATTTCAGGATCTTTGCTGGCTAGTGCTTGCTGGACCCTGTTGCTGCCGTGCAAAGCAATGGGTCTCCTCTTCAGCTCTGCTGTCTGTGGTTTCCCATTGGTGCAGAGCCTGAATTTCCAGCTGAGGATGCAGAAGCACGGCAAGAGAGAGTACCAGGTGGAGAACTCCTGAAGGGACTGAGCCCCGTTTAGAGGGCAGGGGATAGGGTGGGTGTGAGGTTGGGAAGATTGAGGTGTAAAGCTAAGTTTTTGCAGGGCTGTGGAATTGGGGTCTTAGGTTTGAGGAAAGGAGGGTGACATAGGGGGAAGAGGAATTCTCACAGTCAGTGGAGTCAGAAACTTGATATGAGGAAGTGGAGACTTTTTTTTTGCTTAATATGGTTAGACTTTTTTTCCATTTTCACAAATGACAATGAAGAAAGAGAATCCCTATACATACAAATGACAAACCTGTTGCCCCTTGGCTAACACCTGTTCTGAAATCCTGCTGCCTGTGGAGCTGGTTACTTCACATTTATGTTAACAGAAGCTTGCTGGACCCTTTCACATCTGATCTGATATTATATTCTTCGTTGTGTTAAGAAATGAAACTGAGAATAAGAACATGGTTATGCCACTGTATAAATCCATGTTTCTCCCATATCATGACTGTTGATACAGCTTTGTTTTCCTTCTTCCAAAAATGGTGCAGCAGAACTGGAAAAGATTCAGAGAAAGGCAAGAAGGATTATGAAACTTCTGTATGAAAAGTGGAAAAAAAAGGGGTAGGACTGCTAAGCCTAAAAAAGACACAAAGCAAGTGAGTATCAATATTAAACAGAAATCAAAAGGGACATAAAAGAGATGGATAAACTAATTTCTTCCTGTACAAAAAGTAGGCAAAATCAGCCTAAATCAAGTAGGAGCCAGCTCAAAGTAAATGTAGTTTTTCATAGAGTAGGTAGCTCTGTGGATCTCCTTGTCAAGGCATATTGTTCATCCCGGCCCTTTGTCTGGGTTCCAGGGGAATTGGGACAAGTTTATGGCCATTGAAGGAGACACTGAATAAACAGAAACCAGATCTGACTTGGGAAGTCCTAAGCTCGAACTAGTTAGATGCTGAAAGAGTATTAGGGGGAGCTATTGCATGTACTCACCCTCTGTTTTTCCTCAAGCAGCCACATAAGGCTGCTGTTGGAGGCTGGGTTATGTGAGCTCGTGATGCGACAGTCACATACAACCATTGCGTATCGTTTTAATAAAAAGCACAAAACTTTTGCATCAGCCTGATCTAGCCTTCTTCTCTATGCTTTCAGCTGACAGAAGATTTTAATATATTAATGATTTTGTTCCTGCTTAAAATAGGGGATAACACTGAAAAGCAAAACTTCCTGCCTGCTCTGGTAGTGGAAGTGGGCAGAGGATAATGGAGCCGGGCGGCAGGAGAGCAGTGTGAGCCCTGTGTAGCATTTGTGCCGTGAATCCTTCACCCCACTGGGCACAATACTGCAGTGTCTTAAGGCAATGGGGCCACAACCTCCAAATACCAAGTTTGCCCACATTAAAGAGCACAAAGTAATTTCTTTGGGATGATAGAAGTGAATAGTTTTGGAGTATTTCTAACATCACCTGCAGTATCACTGAGTGATTTAAATAGCATTCAGAGTTCTGCTGCCTCTCCTGTCAAGCCCCAGCAGTTTCCACTAGCTCTTCTGCATTTCCTCTGCTTTTGCAGCATTGTGCTGGCTGTCACAGTGCTCCCTGCTTGTAGCAGTGTGACAGCTGAGAAATTATTTTTCAATTAAGAAATAATTGCGGTAATATCCCACTACTTTTTTAGTGTGGGAGACTAGGAAGTGCAGGTTATAACTTGTCTGAGACCATGCAGGGATCACTGATTGGAACCCAGTTGTTCTGCCTCCAGTCCTCTGCTTAGGGTGGTTGATCTTATTAAGATACTGCCATCTCTGAGGGGGATGATGAGATGTTTGGACTGATTATTTATGGTGAGGAGTGTGTGTGTCTGTATTTTACTCAATTAAATTTTATGGTGGAAAGGCAGAAATACAAGTGCCCAACTGCAGAGTCCTCCTTTGTTTCAAGCCATTGAAGAGGAATGTCCTGCCAGCCTTTTATAGCCTCTGTTTGGGTTGTTGGTTTTTTCTTTTCCCTTCTTTCTCCATGGTAGCTACCCTCGCCAACGGCAAAGGAATCTTTCTGAGGACCGTGCCACAGCAGAAAGGGTAGTGATCTAAAAATAAAAGCAGTGAGGCAACTTCTATTAATCTCGATTAGTTTTTTCTTCCTGATGTAATGCCTGACCAAGACGTTGGCGATGGGGGCACAGCAGCCACCCCCGCCAAAGGGCAACGCGGGTCCTGGCCGGCAAGGAGGAGCGGCCCGGGAAGGCCGTGCGTGCGAGCGGCTCAGCCAGGCAGTGTTTGCGTTGCGGCTGCTGCCGTGTTTATATCGCTCGCTAAATTTAGCCTCTGAGTCATCAGAACTGCTGACGGAGAAGGCTGCTCTGCCCGCAGGCTCCAGCGCTGCACCTGCCCTCCCACCTCGCCTGCCCGCCCTCCCGTTTTTTGTCCGCCTGCCCGCTGGCCCGCGGCCTCCCCTTGCAGCTGGGTAGTGCCGGCCCCCTCCCCACTCCACCAGGATTTTTTCCTGTAAAAACCTTTAAAGTGTTGTTTTAGCAAAACCCTGAGGTATGATTTAATCACTGAGGGAGTGTCTCCCCACGCACCAAGCGGTTTCGGGAGCACCTCTCTGTCCTTCTGGTGGCGAGGGGATCAATGCAAAATAAAGGGCAATCTGTCCCGTGGCCTGTGCCGGGGGGAGCTGTGAAACGG
>NW_009705582.1:26286-64616 GCF_000703405.1 Apaloderma vittatum | reverse complement strand
TGGAGGTGAGGTCCGGGGTTCTCTTCCTGCACCCTTGTTCCCCTGCCCCCACTCCCCAACATGGTGGGCTAATCCCCTCCAGACCCTGTACCACAAGTAGAGAGTGGTATCACATGTAGGTTGATGGAAATTCAAGACACTTATTTACTGTATTTATGGAAAATAAGCCAGCGTGCCCCCAGGGGTGCAGGAGGGGAAGGCTAGGGCCCTGGGAACGTGGTGGCCGGTGGTTGCCCTTCCCAGGTTGCCGTCAGCTGGCTGTTGCCATGGCGTCTGTCTGCTTCCCCTTCCTGCCCGCTCTGGAGAGGATAAGGCGCGAGTGGCTGCGTGTTTGTTTTTGAACTACGAAGAAAGCTGAGAAAGGGCTCACCTGCGCAGCTGTGCCTGCAACAGGTCTGGGGCGATGGATGTTGCTGTTTGCTGCTCAGACCAGCGCCTCAGCGAGGGTCAGTGATATCTCCCTCACTTGGGCTGGACAGCCCGTAAAATGGGGTTTGGGGTTCTCTGGCACCCCACATCCCTCCTGCTGTGCCTGCTTCTCCGTATCTTCTCTCTATAAATATGCGTGTTGCTTATCTTGCTTCACAAAGCTTGATGGAGGCTTTGAGAGAGGAAGCAGTACTTGAGATGACGCCTCCTTCTGCCATAAATTTAGTCCCACGTAAGAGAGCCCGCAGGTTTTGCAAGCCAGAAGGACTCAGATCCCTGAGGAAGATCCTCATCCTCCTCTCTGTGTCACCTGAAGTAATAGTGCCACTAAGCTCCTTTTTCGGCTCTTCTCTCTTACTGTCTCCTTTTTTGCCCTTCTGCTTTTACACATGTATTATTCTTTGGTCATTAAGAATCACAGCTGGAAAGATTTGTATTTGACTTCTATTGGCCTGCATTTGTCTCTCCAGCGGGGGACACCTTCTGTAACCTCTGTTGCCTTGGGGACTGTGACTTTCTAGTTTTTCTAAACTAAAGCATATTTTGTGGTAGCACAATATGCCTCCAGCCACCTGGCAGCCAAAACACCCTTCAGCGATGAGTCAGCAACTGCTCCTGGTGTGCAAGTATTTTTGTTTTCAGTGAATAAATAAAATCCCAACTTAGTGCTAATACTTGTATTAGTCATTAAACAAAGAATGATATTTTTATGTACACATGTGCCATTATTCTTCTTTTGCTCTAATAGTGCCATTTATGGCCATTTTTAAATCTTTCTAGTTAAGATGGGATCAGAATTTGACCCTTAACCATCTGGAAGCCATGAAGCGAAGTCAGAAGTTGCCCATGAGATCAAGAGGGTACACAGGTGTACCCTTCTGTTTGTGTGATAGAAATGTACCAGACCCACGTATGGCATATCTGTATGATGAACATATTTTTCTTTTTTTTTTTTTTTAAGGAGAGATATTAATGATATTTATGTATCAGGAGGAATTTGTCTGTTAAACATTTATGCTCAAGGATTCAAGGAGCTCTGTCAGAGGGACAGCATTTTCTTTGAAGTATATTAGCTGACCACCCCATGCAAGGGCTTGGTAGGAGTAAAAAGCTTTTGATATCTGGGGTGCTATTTGACAGATGTATATCTGTATGCTTACAGTGTGAAACGTAGTAGGAATTAATTGCAGGGAGGGAATAAATGTCGGGTCAATCATGTTCCTCTTTCATTGGCTTCCTGTAAAAGTTTCACTGTTTTTTTTGTGTTTGTTTACCAGTATTCTGGCTTTCGGTTTAGCACAGTTCATGGAATAGGCTTCACTAATGTACTGTTGCTGCAGAGGACACTTTTCCTGTAAAATGGCCTTTCCTTGTGAGTCATTGAAGCATTCATGCTAACGCCTCAGACAGACAGTCTCTTAAGGATATCCCCTCTAAAAAGCAGCAGCTGCAATAGGAAATGGTTTTATGTGTTTCCAACTATGTGTTGACTTACTGTACTCATAAGTCTAGTCTTCTTTAGTTACAGTTAGTACAGAGGGCAAAAGGGCTTCTTTCCATCTTGGGAAAGGAGCTTCACAGTGTTCATTGTTATGCTACCTCATGGAGGTGGCAAAATGTTTATCCGTGATACTTTTGTGCAGTAGTCACTCTGAGGATCAAATTTTTTTAATGAGGGACAGACCAGCATAGTGAAGTTTGGGAAAATTATAAACCCATGCCTCAATAGCTATGAGTCCTAGAAAACTGTAACAATTGACTTGAATTGTATCACTTCTGAAAAAATTAGACACCAAATTCATGGAGTCACACTCCCTGGTTTTCTGTCCTTCCTGGCAGCTAAATTATACCACACCAAAAAGCCCTCAGTCTTGAAATATCTGAGTATTTTGGTCTTGGCAGAGGCATATCTGGGGAAGAGCTACTGAAACTTGTGTAAAGGACATTTTTTTAGGCTAGGACAGTTCTTTCCATGAATCTATCCCTCTTGCAAAGAATATCTGCCATTTCCATTCTGCGGCACTTGTCCACACTGAATTAGTACCAAGGAAAGCAAATCAGCCTCAAAGTCAAGCTGTAACTTGGTAAGCCCCATTAACTAGTCTTGCTGCTGAAGCAGGCACTCGCAGCTAGCGCCTCTCCTCAGGTCACCTTTTTGTTGTGCTGGCACAAGCATCAGCTTGACTACACGATGTCATGGATGAGATGGATTAGGATGACTTGATCAACAGTAAAGGCAACTCCTTTGTTAGAATAGTTCTGACCTTGATCGTTGTCCTGCTCTAGTTCACTTTCCTGCACTGGCAGGAGGAGAGGACAGTGCGAATGGCTGCCTCAGTACGCAAGCTGGTGCAAATGTGTGTGAGGCTGCACCACCGTGGAAGGAAATACTTGCTGAATATGGACCCAGGGAAATAAAAGGTCTAGAAATAGACCTAGGTCTAGAAGTAAACCCTGGAACGCTGTCCTCAGCCTAGTGTTCTATTTTTTTGCTTCTGAATGAAATTAATGATGTCAACATCCTTCATGAAGTGATTTGAGATTCTTACACTTTTTATAAGCAGGGGGAAACAAGGCTAAAATAATTCCTATTCTGCTCTTGCATGGGAATAACCTTAGGCAAATAGTAGGAAACATTTTTAACTAGAGAAGGACAAAAATGCTGTGCTGAAAAAGTGGCTTCAAAAGACAGTGGCATAAACACAACAGAATATAAACTAAAAATCGTTAGAGTTTTTCTCAGTAATTGTGATACCACATTCCACTGGTTCTCTTGTAGGTCCATAACCCTTCTTAAAGCAAAGCTCTAAACCTCTTACTTATCAGATAAAACCAAAACCCAATACCTTCCTCAGAAAGCTCCCTGCCCTCAAAAGAAAGGGAGGACAATGAGCTCAATCCTTCCACTGCTTTTCCCTGAACGTGGCCTCCTTTACCTGTCACTGCAAAGAACAAGTAATCCTTTTCTTCTGAGGTGACATGTAAACTTAACTTGTAGACAGAATATTTAGAAACCTGTGAGAAGCACGAAGTGGCCTCCTACATGAAGCCAGATATTAATACAGAGATTCTTTTAAATATCCTTTTGTGTTTATCTTACTAAGTCACTATATACAGACACTTCTTTACCCTCTTGGCTGCCTGTAGAATAAAATACTCTGCCAAAGCAGATTGTCTTCAGATCGGCTGTAGTAGGTTTGTCCACCATGCTCTCATAGCATAATTCCCTACTTGTGGAAACTGCAGAAGGCAGCATTGTGCTTGTACATCACTTCATTGACATGCTACTCGATGATTGTAGAATCACAGAATGGTTTGAGTTGGAAAGGACCTTAAAGATCATCTAGTTCCAACCCCCCCTGCCGTGGGCAGGGACACCCCTCACTAGACCAGCTTGCTCAAAGCCCTGTCCAACCTGGCCTTGAACACTGCCAGGGATGGGGCATCCACAATTTTCACTGGATCTCTGTTTAGGGAACAGTCTGCTAAGCTGTAATATCTTGATAAAAACATGGTATTTGGATGTCATCGGGACATTGCTGTTCCATGTTCATGTTTGAGCAGGTTGGGAGTGTGGCTCTGTGGAGGAGCGTGAGAAGAATCTTGAATTTGGTAAGGAAGGACAAGCCTGGTCAAACTGAGAGGCGAGTAACAAAACAAAAAGCATCTTGCTTTTTGAGACCAAATTAGGTTTTTGTAACTTAGCCCAAGGGGATAGTTGATTAAAGATTGTTTTTACCTGTAAACCTAGCAATGCCTGGACAATCAGTATGGACTGAACCCAGGGCTGGTATACCAGGTTCTTGAGTCACTGTCTGTAGGTTATGCACCAAACACAGTGGTGTTGAAGAATGTGATGGGATTTGTGTTAACTCTTCTAAATCCAGGAGCTAACTGTTAAGTCTTGAGGGTAAGAGGAGTGACCCACTGCTAAGATGCGTGATGAATGCAGGTTTTCTGAAGCCTGTTTTGTGTATACTGGTGATCCAAATAGCACAGATCTACTGATGCTGAAATATGAGCATAACTTAATGAATATCTGGGAGGGCTTTGAAGAAATATCTATTGATACATCTCCAATCCACCAACTCCAGTTGCAACTCTCTCTTACTTGTGATTATGTAAAGAATGCCTTGCAATCGTGTTGTTCTGCACTGTTGGGCTAATCTGAGTTGAAACATCTTGTTCATATAATGTGCTTCAGTGCTCTTTTATGAACTCCTGTGTACTGAGGCGAAGTTGTTGGAAGCCAGTCTTCTGTTTCCTCATCTGCTGGGGATTGGGGGGGGTGTGGGGTAGATTGGGGCTGGTTTGTTTTGTTTTCCAGAAATGATCAGTCCTGCTTAGCAAATATGGAATTCTGGATGAGAAAACAAAGACTGACTTCTAATAGAGGGTTGGTTATTGAGGTGAAATAGTATCCCAGGCTGGGCAATGTAAAGAGAAACCCACCTGTTTGTATGAGATGCCATTAAAGTGCGGGAAGGTGGGGGTATAATCAGAGCCACTTTTGCAGGGGCGATTACATATAACAAAAGAAGGAACAGTGTCCCTGCCCCAAAGCTGCATTATATAGTCTGGTGTCCCCCTGAAACTCAACTCCCATGCTTCTTCCTTGACAATGGGACCTGAAATAACCTCTTGGTTTTGGTTTTTTGTGTGTTTTCAAGTATGTTCTTGCTTAAGGTTTAATTGGCTCCAGTCGGTAGGAAAGGGCTCCAAGGCTGATTATTTATGGCTTACTGTCAAAAGTGGCTATAAAAAGGGCAGTATTATCTTGGAGATGCTGGGAAGGAAAATGTGGTGGGGGGAGGGTGGGGGAGTGTGTGTGTGCACGAATGTGTTTTCTTGTACTAGATGAAATCAGAGTTTTGCTGTCTCAGCAGTGTGGTTTAAATTGAAGATTAACCCTTTGACCTTCACGGTGTCAAATCACTTACAGATGGATCACTAGTTATATTTTTTCTTTTTTTTAACTTTTGGGGTGAAGGGGGGGCTTTTTTTTTTTTTAAAAAAAAAGAAGGTTGTTTGTTCATGCAGCTGGGGCTTTTGAAAGGCTCAGAAGCCAATCTGATTAAAAACAGCACTTGGCTAAACTCTGCAAAATCCTACAAGCAAAAAAAAAGTTTAATCCTCTTGTGCACAATGCATAAAGGGTCTGCTCTTTTCTTTTTGTAATGTTAGAGCTACAATTATTTCTGGAGAACTTATCATTTCCCTCTCTCCCCTCATCCCTTGCTGCACCCCCTTGTTATGCTGATGGGATTAAAGTGTCTGCTCTTGAAAAGTGTAACTGAGTTGTTATTGGAAAAGAGAAGTGGTATGTTGCAATTTTGGGTATATAAATAACCTTGCTTCAACTGTTCTCCTCTACAGCATCAGCAGAACAGAAATCAAGTGTGGTGGCAGCTTTTTCTCTTCCTACACAACTTGGCCTTAAACGCGGAGGCGAACAGGAACCGCACTGGGCAGAGGTGAGCTTCGCCCGCCTGTTTCAGGCCACATCCAGTCTGCAGGGAGCACTGAACAAACACTGGTTCGGGGGCGAGACATTGCACACCGCCGGCCGGATGTGAGGACTCTGAATTTCTGATACTCGTCTTCAAGTTTGGAGCTTTTTACGGACTCTTCTTTGCCGCTGCCTGCCTTGCGAGGCAGGGAGCTCTTGTCCAACACTGTTGAAGGAAAGCCAGAATGTGGGTGTGTTTGGTAAAGCTTGCTGCTGGTTCCCCGTGCCGGCGACCTTTGTGCAAGGGAGGCACATGTTAGACTAACGGCGTCCTTTGCTCTGTGCATTAGTTGGTGGTAGAGTGCAGGAGTGTCATTTTGGCTGCTAGTTAAAAATGATGTCTGGGATTGATGACTCTAAACATACTTTAGGTATCTTCCAGAGCAGAGATGCTCGATTCCTCCACAAAGAAAGTTCTTTTTAGCAATGAAAACATTCAAGTAGCTTATATCCATCAGGTTACTTCTTTTCTGTGTGGGTTACTGTTTATTGCCTTGCATGCTGTGTGAGAGAAAATTACAAAGAAATCTGAAATTTGATCTCTTCAATCTTTCCATTGGGCACTAGTTGCAGCTTTCTCACATGAAGCTGTTCTTTTTCATTGCTGTCAATACACAAAATCGTTTTGGTAGAACAGTCTAAAAATCAAACCTTCCTGGGATCGCTGGTGGCTATTTGCTTCTGCCACTGTTTGCTTCCAGTTCAGTGTTTGCAGTGCCTGTGAGCCAGCATGAAGCCAAAAAACATGGAACATGACACAAGACTCATTCTTCTATAATGTTAATGTATATGTTTTTATTAGCGATATGATGGGTATTGATTTTGTTTTGTTTTCCTTTTCTCTTACTATAATGTGGTTGGTTAAGAAGGCTAAGGTCCCAGGCATCTGGTAGTTTTTCTTTGGGATTTGACAGGGAAGTTAATGAGCAGCTAGTCTGACATGATCTTTATGGTCCCTTCCAACTCAAACCATTCTATGGTTCTGTGATTCTGTGTTTACTGTACAAGCAGTCTGTCCATTACTCTAGTACATAATGTTTGGAGGCTGCTGTAAACATATATTGACTAGCAGCAGTAGTATTACTTCAAAGAAGATCTTCTAGCAGTTCCCGGTTTGTATGCACTCAGAAGTTTGTCCACATGACTGACACTATTGGACCAGCACAGGGAAACTACCCTACCAGAAGGAAGTAGCCTTAAATATCGATGACTACTTCTCTGTAGCTTTAAATATCATTAGTTTGCAAACCCAGTGACAACTAGTGTAAAATATGAACAGAAAAGCAATACAGACTTAATTTTCTTCAGACCATGTCCATATTGCAACTGTACCTTGTTGTAGGTCTCAAAAGATACAACCAGCATGAGGGAGAGCTCTCCAGAGATTTGCTCTTCAGTCCTGTTACAAACATTGACTTCAGGTGTTGAGGGGTTCTTCTGCTCTTGATCCACTCTGAAAAATAAGCATTACTGTACGGGAAGAGTAGTTTACTTGCACATATGCTTTCTCCTCCACCCCTCTCTGCATATCCTTCTCTAATTCATGCTTTCTCTGGTATTTGCATAATCTCATCACTGCACTGTAGTGTCTGGTAACAATTTGCTGAACACAGTCAAATTTAGACTTTGTCCCTCTCTCATAGCCCCTTTCTCTTGATTTGCATCCTGCTCTACTGTGGCAAAGTGTGCTTTAGCTCCCTGAAAGAGGTCCTCAAGCCTTTTTCATTTTCATGTTCTCTTTCAGTGTAAGAAGAGTTTATGTGAGAAAAGCTTTTTTTTTTCCTTTTCTTATGTTATTTTTCTAGCTAGAGCTAGAGTGAATATGTTTGTCCATGGTGGTTAATAATCCATATAAATGATTCTCAAGTAATATTTTGGGAGATGGGTTTTATAGAGCGGGAGGAGGGTGGGATTTTTTTAGGAGGGGAGATTGTTTGGGGGTTTGTGTTGTTTCTTTAAGCATGTGCACTACAGAGTTACCCAGAGGGATAGGAGTGACAGTTGTCGCTGACTGTGCTGCAGCAGTGTGGGAAACCACTCTCTCCCTGCCCATGCGGAGGGCGACGAGGCTTTCCATACTTTGCTTTGCACAGTCTGCTTGGAGCAAACACTGGTCATTGGAGAACAAGGGCTTAAATGGGGGTGGGGGGGGAAGCCTGAGGGGTAGTGCAAGCACAGACTGAATTGGGAACCCCTGGGAAGCTGGAAGTTAAGAAGAAGACTTAACTCCGAGGCTCTTGAAGAGGCAGGAGTGGAAGCGCTGAGGCTCAGGAAGTGATGCAGCAACACTGCCTGCCTGCACGGCTTGTGAGCCTTGTGCTTTCCAACTGGTTGCCAGGACCCCTTTGTCAGGAGCAGTCAAGGCTGCATTGTAACAGCACTGCAAACTACAAAAAAATCGGCAATCTGACACAAAAACCATCCTGAGCTTTCTCCTCCTCCCCTGCCTTGACTTGATTGCCGATAAGGCCTGTTCTCTGGATGTGTAAGCTGGAAAGATAGGTCTGGTATTTACATTTTCTGGTGCTTTGACCCAACCAGTTTATCTAGGGTAGGACTTCTTAACATTGAGAAACAAGTATCCAAAACTGTTCCTCAATCAGGCTGCCTGCCTCAATAGAGTCATTTGGCTCAGGGAAAAGACACATCTTTGCCAGTCTGTATTTCCCTCTGTAACAACAGACTTATCAGAATTGGTCATACCAGGGTCTCCAGTTAAAATCTCCTTGAACAACAATACTTTATTGGAGACGTAGAGCTAGTGCTAGACAAAGGCTGACTTCCTGCAATATGCATGTTGGTTACCCATGCCAGAGATTTACAGCCCCTGATAATATATTTTAATTATATTCCATATCTGCATATCTTGGAGAAAGGAAATATGCTCTGTCAACCCAAAAGTCTTATTTTGCTTCGTGTAGATTTGGAGGGGCAGGCTGGTTATTAACTAAGGAAAAAGCAGTTATTTTATACTCACAGTCTCACCTACTTGAGAAAATAGTGGGAAGATTTAACCCATTTATTGACAAATACACAGATACACAGCACCCATGTATTTGTCACCCGTTCCATGTTAGTAAGGCCCTCTGAGCACACACTGAGGAGATCTTCCCTGCCCAGTAGCTATTGCAGTGTGCCCACAGACATACAGCCATTGTTTGGGAAGATGGTTCCAAGCAACATGTTTTAAGTCTTCTTGGTGAAGGAGTAGGCTCAGGTTTTCAGATATTAATTTGTCTTGGTGAAGGGAATGGCACGCTATTTCTCTCTGTGTTGTAAACAGTTTAAAAAGAACAGTCAAATCTTTCTCATAAAACAAATTACTTTTTTTAATGAGCAGTCCTTAAGACCTTCAGCTGCTGCTGGTGGTACCAGCAGCCTTGAAATATCTTGCTTGCCTTCCCCAGATCTCCAAAATGGCCTCAGACCTCAGCTCTCTTTCCTTGAGGGACAGAGTTCTTCCTATCCCTTCCCAGCTTCCCACCCTTTTGACTACCTTGTAACCTGCCCATCCCTGGATTCAGCAATCTGGGTGCTAGTAGGGAATAGTTAGTTTTACTTTTGTTTCCTGCAATTCTTGAAAGCTGAGCCAGTAATCACAAAGTGACTGCCCAGGGATAGCTGTAAACTGCCATAAATATGATACAACAAAGGCAGAGGAGAGGATGGATTTACATGGAAAGAGTTGCGGTTGGATCTGTGTGTGGGACTGCAGCCTTCTCCCAAGGTGCTGATGATCCCTAGTAGCACTGAATTCCTGCATATCTGATCACATATCTCAGTTTAAATAGCTGGTTGTTATTAAATGTTTGTTGGCTAAACTCTCATTAGAGGGGTCCCGAAAGAAAGTTTTTTATCGGCCTTTGCTTTGGAGCTGTTTATCAACAAGGGAATAGAGGCCAGGAACTCAGTCCTTCTTAATGTAGAAAGGGTGATCGCAAAGACATCTTTCTTTCTGCTGGCCATAAGCGATGTGTGCACGTGAGGTCACCAGCGCCCTAGAGTTGCTCCACAGCAGGCACTGGAGCTGCACCCAAGGTTGAACTTCAGTGTGGGGCTTGGCACTCTTCTGGGAAGCTGTAGATTATGCCCATTAGTAGACTAGGGAGAAGGGTTGGTTTTTTTTAAGAAAAAAGAAAATTACTTGAGACAATTGTTGCGATATGACTCCATCAACTCTACCATGAATTCCACCCTTCCACTGCTGGTCCTGACCCATATCTCTGCTGAAGCTGTGGGAATGGTGAGACTGTGACATGCTGAATGGTGTGCTGTTGAGGGTGATTTAAAGGGAAAAATAGGGAGAGCACTCAGCATATGTGCTAGGATCAAACGAGAATGCAGATATGTGGAGGTCTTGCCTTGTTTTACCAGCAGTATTTACTGCGGGATTATAAGTAAAAGGACCATGGAACGCCTGTTTGTATTCACGGGAGGTCTGCACATGGACCAAGCACTATGGAGCATTAGCATAATTTGACAACAAATGTTTTTAATAATGTCCTTCAGAAGAGTCTGTCTTTCAAACTGGCATTTGTGATCATTTGCAAAAATGCCTACCTGTTGCCTTTGATTGTTTTAGCAAGAAGAAATACCTCAAGGAATTGATAAAAGATCCCTAGGACAATCTTTTACAGTTCCTAAAGACTTCAGTGGTCTCTGTTTCTTTGGTTTGCCTGTGTTCACGCAGATGTTACACAGCTCAGTTCTTCTCCACCAGGAAAAGCAGAAAAGACCAAACACATCAAATGCACTGGAATGTAATTGTGTGTGTGTGCGTGTGAACGTGTGAGTGTGATTCTTAAACTGAATGCAGTCTGACATCCCCTACCCCTTCTTCTTCCACGTGCCTCACCTTCCCCCTTAGCCACAGAGAGGAGGGTCTCTTCCTGCGAATCCCATGCTGGAAGTTGGTTTCTGGGAAGCGAAACCTAATGTCTGTGGGCTGTTTTTTAAAGCCATGTTTCAGTTCTGTCTTCAGACTCTTTGCTGCCTTTGGGGAATGGAGGGGTGGGAAGGGTAGATTCTTAAACCGTTTTTAAAATCTGTTATGGAAATTTTGCATGTATAAACTTATTCTTAAATCTAAAGGAGTCTCCCCAATTTGTGGGCATGGCTCCAGGAGAGCATCGTCACAGATTCCTCAGCTCTGGATTTGATCAGACTATTCTGAAAGGAAAATTTGATGACAAAAAGAAGAGACTTGAGAAAGACAACATTGTCAGTATCTCCTCAAATAGATGTCAGAAATTAGGCTTTTAAAAGGGAAATTTCAAACCAGGCCAAAGGATTTGTATGTCTATTTCCACTGGGTACATTTGAAAATCCTGCCACTAAATTTGAGTTTGGGTGTCTACACTGTTGAGTTGGGTTTTTTTGTAAAACCAATCATGTATCTATCTCTTCTGTTCTTTTCAATGGTATGTAGCACAATCTCCCAGGTTTCTAGGTAAAATTCACTGATGAGAGTACTGTAAAATGTGGATTCATATTTTCTCCCTCCCCTTCCTGCATGACTTCTACTTTGGTGGGATACTTTAAAAAAAAAGAACAATTTCAGAGTCTTTGATCTGGAAAACAAAAAGCGTAAGATGAGCTAGAATTTACAATGTACTTAATAAACTTTCCCTCAGTTAAGGGTTTCCCCATGAGTTCAGATATTCACCAGAATATGATGCTGTCCTGCTGCAGAAGTAAACCCGATGCTCTCCTGTGAGATTTCTGTCTGGATTAGTCCTGAAGTGCACACACCTTCTTTGCCATGGACTGAGACCCAGTGAGAATGTAGCATTTTGTTTATCCTGGTTGTGTGCCTCCAGAACTCCTGCCTGTACCAATGGTGACTGGGCAGAGCTCCTTTTTTTTTTTTAAATAACTGTGCAGTATATTTGCTTTGTGCTTTCTTTCTTTGGTGCTTTTTAATACTTTAATACTTGGATTTTTTTTCTAATAACTGGTACAGTTTTTAATAAAATTGTTAAATTCTTTGTGTGTGTTCTTTGCTGGTTTTTTTTAAGGGATGGAGGGCATTTACACAGTTTGCCCATTTCGGAGTTACCCAAATCAGTGATACGATTTTCATCGTTCAACTTTGAAAATATCTGGTAGATCCTTTTACATGCACCCTAATACCAGGCCCTGCAACAAAGACAAGATTTCCTTCCCAGATTGGACTGCTTTCTTTAGGTATCACTTAGTTTATGAAATAGCTTTTATAGGAGGTATTTTCCCATGCTTGGATAGAGAACAGCTGCTGCTTGGAGCTATGCCGTTAACTTGCTGCCTCAACTCAGGAAGGTCTCTTAAGACATACATGGGATGCACCCTCCAAATGTGCAAAGTGTAACCTTTGATTGATGGCTGCTTACCTACTGCCTACGCAACTACATTCAAAGGCACTCAGGCCTTGAGAATAAAGACTTGTTTCTTGGTAATCCAGCTAGGGAATCCTGGTTCTTATGGTCTTGACGTAAAGGCAGTGGAGGAAGGTGGCCGTACTTTGAGAGGGCTTGTTAATTGGTACTGACTCCCGCAATCACGTGAGAAAGTCTTGGCCATTCCGAGAGACAGCATGTGTTTTGGTAATCACCAGGCCTGTCCTTAAGTTTTCCTCTGTTCCCATAAACTATCTGCATTAAGTAAAGGCAGTTAACCTTGGTGGAGCAGAAATGGTGATGTGTGTATCGTGAATTATTTATAATATAGCCGGTCAAATTCCTTCAACTGCATTCCTTCTCCAGTGCGATGCTGATGGTACAGTGTTCATGGGAGGCTTTAGGGAACCCAGTTAACAATCTTGCCCGATGTTAAGTTGTCTCGGCTCGTGTGTGCGTGTTACAAAAGGGCCTTTCATTCCAAGAACACATGATGTGTGTGGTATGAAAAGCCACATGTGCATCTAAGACCACAGGAGGAAAAAGACAGTTTTTCTTTTCATTGTATTAGATCCAGTGAGAAGTGTGTCCCCTGGCCAGCCTCATGTGACCGTGAAAGAGCTTGTTGTAACACACTGATACAAGGGGACAGAAGTGAGATTGACTTGGATGGCAGGGTTGGCTCTGAATTTCTTCATTCTCATGTGGTTAAATTCTCACCGTTAATTAAGCTCTCGCTCTTAAAAGCTTTAATAATTCTTGTATCAAAGTTAAGAATGGCTTTTAAAAACGAATGGTTTATAATGCTACCACAGAATCGTTTGCCAAAGCAGCAGGATGCGTTGTACCTTGCTCACAGCAAAGGCAAGTGCACAGATATGTGGTCGGCTTCCCTTCCTCTTCAATCTCCTGGATTAATACTGGCTCTTTGGTTTGGCTCTGTCATGACCTGCAGTCCATCACCCAGCTGTGGCAAAGAGTGCATGGAAACATCATCAGGGTTAGGCATCCGGACCAAACGCTGCAAGCTAGAACGTTCCTATTACAACAGATGTTAATACATAATTATTTTTTGTTGTAGTTTGAAAGAAACTGGATATCCTAGAAAATGTACTTCAGAAAAGCTTTCTTCTTAAAATACTAAGCCTGCATACTAACAGGGCACTTCCATTTTATCTCCAGCCACTGCCCCTTTCATGGCAATGACAAAATGTCCCTCACTTTCTGTACTAACATGACTAGCACTTTAAGGGAAAATTAGTTTTGTTACTAACTTCTTAGAGGTATGCTGTAGGGACAAGGTAAAAAGTTTAAGTAGGATTACTGCTTCAAGGAAAAAATGTTTATCAAGAAGTGCTCAGCCTGTCTCGTTAAAAATAATAAAGCACTCTGAGGACGAGAAAGTTCTTTGGTTGCGCAAGCTACTGCACAAAGCACTCTATTTTCATGGCTCAGGCTGCTGAAGTTTAGAAGCCACTGCAGTATATGGATTGGGGAATATTTTTCAGGCACTCTTAACATTGTTTTACAGTGCAGTAAACATGCCGGTCCTTAGTCTCTGCAATGTATATGTAAGCTTAGAGGCAGCTCTACTAACTAGGTTTCTCCTTGTGCTGTCATACCTGAGTAATTCAGAAATAATCCAGCCTCTCTGGTCTTTCTTTGTGTCTTTCCCCTCCCTGCCACTTCCCTTTCTGTTTATGGAGAGACGGGGTTTGGGAAGCAAAAAGTGAATGCAATTTTTGACAGTTTGGGGAGATTAGTGTTAAAATGCAAGAGCTGTAGTTGGTTCATTGTAGATATCACTGTCTCCTGTTGAAAGGTTTGAATTGCAAGAAACCTGTTTTCTAACACAGAGCAGATGATAATTTCTGGCAACAAGTTGTCTTCCACCTGACTTGACGCGTAGCACCGTAACACACGTACTGGGTCCAACAACAAACAGCCAGGCGTGACGCGCTGACGTCAGCATTCATATTCCCCTCTATAAGTCCTTTAAATCTTGATTTCTCTTAAATGAATTACGTTCTCTGTAACGTTCATAATGGACTCTTTTCTTTCTCCATTAAAGTCTGTGTCAGCATTCTCCTTCTCTATGTTTTGCCTCAGGGCTCTTGATGTATACAAAGGCTCCTCTGTTTTCTGCTCTTAGTCACACGCTTTCACTCTTAACCTCAGCGCTATAAACTAAACATCCACCCACTATGGCTGGAGATGACCCTGTTTACGTCTGCTGCTCAAATCACGACAGCAGCAGTCATGAAACTATGTTTTCATGGAGACAGTTAGCTCTTAATAAGAGGACAATAAGGCTTCACTTCTTATAACACTACGAGTTTCTACAAAAATTTCAACAGAAATAAATAGCTGGGAAAAGTTAATGGAATCTGTAAAGAAATGGCTTGCTTTGATCATCTTACTTAACCTTCCTAAATTTCTGTAGATGATTCGTTGTAGCAGTCCACTACTGTGGTATTGAGACTCACCAACTCAACCCAAGACAGCAAGGGCACAGGCAGGGGAGCTGGGCTTACAGTGAATGTGTGTGGAACCCAGCAGCATCACCCACACCCCTGAGAAATTCCCCGTTTTGGGTGCCTTTGCTACCAGCCTTACTTTCACAACTGTTAAACAGAAGGCTAGTTGAGAGTATGGCTCTTCCTAAGGAGACCACTAGCCCATAGGAAATGGGTGAGCCACGATGGGTTCAGGAACATGAAGAAAAGGGGGCAGGAACACTGTTAATTCACAGTGTGGGACGACTAGTTTTGCAGGTGGCTGAAACAGGCTGTCAAGCTGGAGCCAGGTTTACTTCTCTGAAAGCACAACCAGCTGAAAAGTGTGGTCCCTGGGAGCAAGGTGCAGTTCTCCATGAGAGGCTGCTGCTCTCCTGGCTGGGTCTCAGCAGGTGTTGCTGGAGGCAGAGCAGTCCTGGGGGAGGGCAGCTTCTCTGACTCCCACCCCACTCATGGACACTTGCTGCGCTCCCCCTTCCCTTTCATCATTTGGCAAGAAGATGCTGAGATGCTGTTATTATAGCCGACGGGTCTTCCCTGCCATCCTGCCCACCATTTCTACAGCTGAGGTGGCAGCTTGCCGGTGCTCCCCGCACCGCTCCCCTTCCTGCAGAGAATCCCAGGTCTCCGCAGCCGGCAGCCAGCTCTCCCAGTCTCCTCTTCGCTCGCACACAGCCCTCCTCTGACAGGACGGGGTCGCAGAGCTCATTTTGCCTGCCAGTACAAGCACGTTCCCCATAGAATATTTTCTGGCACTCTCATTAGTCTACTTTTAAATATCCCAAGTGAATGCCTTTCTACTATTTCCCTTGAGAAACTGCTGTACCTACTAATAAATCTCACTGACAAAAGGTTTTCCCCCATATCCATCCTAACTTCTTTCTCTCTTAATTATATTCCAATACCCTAGTTGTACGTCCTTGTGTTGCTTTGCAAGGAAACCTTACCAAAGTCATCTCTATAACTAATGCACCCCAGAGCTTACTGAAGTCCTTGGCAAAAACTCCTCCTGACTTCAATGTACTTGCAGCTGGCTTTCAGGGAAAGCTCTGCCTTCCCCCTCAGTGCAAGCCTGTATCCCTGGAGCCGACACAGCTTAGTTAGTCTTGTCACCCAGCCCTTTCACTGCTGCCCTCATCCTCTTTATGCCTGGGACCACCAAAGGCTTCAGTGCAGGTCCAAAAATGGAAAAGAAGGTGAATTAATTCAGGATATTTTTCAGGCTTTCGGAGGTGCCCCGCACAGGGGCCAGCAGCCTGTGGGCAGAGGCTCCAGCAGGACGGTTTGGTATAGATGTCCTGGGAGCAGCTCACCTGGGAGCAGCAACCCAGCTCCACCACCCAAGTACTGCTCATCTGTCAGCCCCTGCCTGGTAATATCCCTGCTTGGAGTTATGCTCGTAACAACAACAAGACATTCTTTGCTTCAAAGTTGAACATAGTAAAGCATTTCCCTTCATTTCATTCCCTGTACGATCGTGAGTCATGGTTCTTGAAAGCAGGTAACAGGGAAAACTGAACAGTGCTTTGAGTTGTGCCCGAACATGAACAAACCCTTACTCAATCAGGGATTTATCAGAAAAAGAAAAGTTTAATGATGCAATCTGTTATTTGAAGCTGACATTATGTGGTCCTTATGACTGCACCTTAACTAGGCATTTTTCCATCAGGTAGCCTCACCCACCGAAACAAACTCATCCTCACTCCCACTGCAGCAGTTCACTTGCCCTTTGGAAAAGAAGAACTGAAGGAGAGGACCTGGCGTTGCACCAACCGCCCACGAAGTTGGCCGGCATGAGCTTCCCTTGCTGGAGGGGGGTTACCACAGCCCGCATGTACAGCAGATCTCTTCCTGACATGGTAGATGTGGCTAATATCCCACTGTGTTGTGAGCTTTAGTTAAAGGTGCTTGGAGTCAGTCAACTGATTTGGCACTTTATCAGAGTCGATATGACAGGGAAAGGAAGAAGATGGGCAGGGGCATTCTTACTCCTGGTTGTTAAGCTCTCTTGTAACATAAGGAGCAAAATGAGATCCAGCCAGGGGCATAGGTACCTGCCTGTCCCTATTAGTATTGAGGTCCACATCCACAATCTCATCCAGCTGCTGCCTAAACCTGGAAAGAGCTTTTCACATTCAAGTTCCCCACAAGCCTAAAATTCAGCTGGAGATGCTGAACATCTCAGGCCCAATCTCACACTGACATCCTGTGTGACCCTAAGCTGATGCTTTTCTCCCTCTCTTATTTTGGATATCTGTTGGGACAGCCTGCTTCAGAGCACACCACCAAAGCAAGGTTCACAAAAGATGCAGGAGAGAGTGATTCTTTCTCTGCTGTCAGCCAATAACTCACATTTGAGCACTCATCCAGAGTCATGGTCTGCTGCTAGATGGGATCTGGGCCTGGTGCTCTCTGCTCCCAGAGGAGTGCCCTATGTGTGTGACTGCTCAGGATGGGTTGCTCTGAAGTCCTCCTGTTGAAACTATAACACTTCAATTTTGGGGTGCCAAAGAGCTGAAAAAGAGAGTGAATGCAACCACCTAGCAAAAGCATGGCATGAATGTAAAATCTGTATTCTTCTTTACAATCAGTTGAATTTGAAAGTTCAGTTTTTGAACCAGATTGAGGAAGGTTTCCCTGCGAGGTATTCAAAGTCTGGAGAGAACTGCTTTACTGAAGACTCTTCTCATTTTCTTTGTGCCTCAGTGGCCCTGCCAGCTGGCTCCCCGCTGAGGACACCAGTCTAAGCCTCTGCTTAGACATCTGCTGCTGCTTACACTGCCTGAGGGACCGCTCAGGTGCCCTGTTCAGGGCGGTGGAGCTGATAGAGCAGCCAGGCACCTCAAGGTTGGGTGTTGCAGAGTTCAAAGTTAGGATGTTAACTTCCCTTTGTCTTTGTGCTTCTACTTACTGTGCAAAATAGGGTAGTGCATTTTGTTAAGATCAGAATAGATGCAGTTCTGTAATGGGACATTACTTCTGTGCACTGCACTTCTTTGTCTGCGATAAGATACAGTTTTAATGCCTCATTTTTTTTTGAGTTGCTACTTGTCCAGAGCACTTCTTCTTCTTGCCAGCTAGTGATTAATTGGCTGTACTGAAAGGTTCAACACTTTTCTATATGGTTACCAGAGGAGGCAGAGGAATGTGTACTCAATATAGAGTAAAACCATGCCCTGAGTGGGTTTAAAAATGGGTCATCACTTGTTCATTTTAGACTCTGAGCCCTTAAAACACATAAGAAAAGGTGCCCTACCTTTTTGCTGCCTTATTTTTTTAAAAATAATGGCAAGTGGTAATCTCAGTGGGAAGTTCAGAGACTTCTGTTTAACTTCAAGTAAACATAGCATAGACAGCTCAAGCACAAACCTCCATGTGCTACCCCAGTGTTGTCAGCTGTCATAAAGAATGTGGATTTGTGCCTTGCTGCAGGAATTTCCATGATGATGATACGATTTTCACCTCCTGACAGTTCAGGGGGAAAACAATTATTGAAAGACATAGGCCTAGGCAGAGCCTTGTCAGCCATAGGTTCAGCTGCAGGACCTATGCTGACTGAGATGTTTTTCAGCATGCTGAGCCCTATGTTAAGGCTTTTGAGTGTTAATGGTCCACTTTGCATCTAGGAGACTCGAGAACACTTTGAGCAGAGCTTGGAACAGCACCCAGCTCTCTAATTCACAGAACTGCATCTCAGCTACTTGCTACATAGCCTTTTAAAAGGAAATCCCAAATTAGGACCTTCTATAATCCATGTTGTCACCCTTCTTTAAGAGAACTTTGTGAAGCAATTCGACCTTGTTCCTACTTCTGTGTTAGCATCTGATTCGTTAGCCTTAAGGTTGGAAATTCATGCTCTTGCAGCCAGACATCCACGGTTCATGTCTCACAGATGACCCAAACATGGGTGTGTTTCAGCTGGCCATGATGCTTGTAACCACTAGACCACAATCTGCTCCCAGAGCCAAGAATAGCAGGAAAGTTTCTGATGTTCGATTTTCAACAAAGTTGTCTTACTCACAAGATGTTTTAGAGTGTCGGCAATGTTAGCAAACTGACAGAGACCCTAGGAGTGGGCAGGCAGAGTTAGAAATGGAAAGGCAGGGCAAAGAAGAGAAAGGATTTTTAAAAGGACTTTCTAGTCTTGTTTTTTAGCATAGGTTTTGTTTGGGTTTTTTTTGGAGTGACTCACAATTTTTAAATTTGCGGTAGGTTGTAGTGTTGCCAAGCCTAATATATCTTATCCTTCATCTAATCCTTTCTCCAAAGTTTTCATGCTTATTCAGTCCTTGATCTGTCTTTTGGGATGGCTTCTAAGGATACCAACCAGTAGCAGATGTGATAGGATTTTTATTTTTTTTATATAGTGGACATCTCCTGAAAGAATTGCATCAAAATAACAAAACAGCAACAGCTTTTGTGGGGTACTAAACACTCTCCAGACAGTCATTACTTTTGGCCATTGCCAGCCTAATTTGATTTGAAGAGGGAACTGATAAAGAAATGCTGTCAAGCCCAGGCAAGTTATGTTTCTGCTTCTCCATCTGAATCATTTCTTGACTGCTTGTTGAATGCTTGAGAGCAACTTGGGTGCCTTCCAAAACAAAGCAAAGATAGCCTCCCTGTCCCAGAGAGGTTACAGTGCAAACAGAGACTACTCGGCATGTAACAGTAATCTGCCATGCGTGTGGGAAGAAACAGAGGCAGTTGATCATATGCATTGTGTAGGCAGGACCTAGAGATAGATGTGAGGCCATAGTAGTTGCTTGTCTGTGTTACTGGCTGGTCAGAGGTCGCTGGTGCGTGGCCCTTTATGTCAGGGGCAGGTGGGACAAAGCCCAGGACAGGTCACTGGGCCGAGACATGTCCCCCTGGTTGCACTATACATATATGTAATGTTTTAAACTAAGCTTGCATGTCCCACATGATCCACGTGACTAAGGCTTAGTTACCAATGTTTTCAACAGGAAAGGAGGCTTCTAGATAAAAAATTATAATGTTTTCAGCATACATAAATTACAGGTTCATCTCTCTACATACTGACAGTTATAAACAGATCTTTCTTGGCCTTCTGTCAGATGTATGGCTTTGATGATAATTACATTCTTTGGAGATAACTTATTTTTGTTTTGTGTACCAGAGCTTTTGTCATGGACTCGGCCTTTGCTGTTTGCATCCCACACTCCCTTTTTCTGCCAGGACTGCCACCTCCTGCTGCCAGCAGCATCTCGGTGCGTGCAGCTGTGGGTCATCAGCAAGGGCAGGGAGCTCAGCAGAGAAAAGCCCTTGAGTTTTGAGCAGGACCCACGACAGCAGCGTGGTGAGAAGTTCTGGCACAGTGGTATGTGGTGAAGGGGGTTTCTCCCTGCGTGCCTGCCAGAGGAGAAAGCGGTGTTCTTTATCACTCTTGTTTCGCCCTGTCCTGCAGTCAGGTTTTCTCTTTGTTTTTCATTGTGCCCTTCATGTGTTTTCCATCTCTCCAGAAATCACTGGCTTTGTTTAAAATAGACTCAGAGTGGCTGCCAAGACTTTATCCAGAGCGAGAGAGAGAAAAATGCACGGACGCCAAGTTCCTATAGAGTTATCAAAAGCTTTCACTCCCCATCAAGATCTCTGAATACACCAGAAACCTGGTCTTCTCAGGAAGTGCTCTGCATAGTCACTACAGCTCTTCCTGCAAGAGCCACCAAAGCATTTCTGCCCAGGAGGGAGCACCTCAGCTCCCTGTGGCATCTCCCAAGATCTGCCACTAAGTGCCCTCATAAGGCTCATACATACTGGGATTTTGGTCTGTGCAGCACATTGAAGAGACACAGAAGAATCACAAAGTTAAAGGAAAATGGCTTAAGGATATTTAACTCAAAAGTATTTAAAGGTACCACACTTATAAAGTAACAGATTTCACCAGAGCACAGCTTTGGGTTGCAGGCTTGTAGCGAATGAGAATTCACCTTGCGGGACTTTGCTGGGTGTATTTGCCTTCTCTTTGTGCTTTGCCACCTTTTTCTAACCAAACCCTAAAGCGATTACCTGCTTTATCTCCAAAAGGAGATGCTATTGCTAAGTAATTCTCATCTGGATGCTTAGCATCTCCTTCTTTCTGCAGCAGTTCAAGTCAGCGAGATGATAAGTAGACGTAAAATTGAAAACAGAACTAGCTCCTTCATCACCAGTGCAAAAGATATTAAAATGGAGACAAAAACAAATGTCCTTTGCTTTTAGGTAGAACAGTTTGATTTACCTCTGGCTTTTGGACCTGTTTCCTAATATTTCTTTATCAGAAAATCTTACTGAAAATATTTGAGATGGCTGGTGGGAAGAGGCTTTCCTTACAGAAGCAGCTCTTTCTGACAGAAAGTAAACAATCTTGGAGCAGGCTTTATGAGCACCACTCCTCCCACTAGGAGTGAAAAAGCAACAGCTGAAAGCCAGCAGCTCGGAAGTTTTAGTTGCTAGAACAAGCTGTGATGTATCTTTAAAAGATACCAGGAGCAAAGGGGTGTTCCTTGCATGCTTGGGTTTCAAAGGGCCAGAGACGTCTCAGTGACTGGGGCATTCTGTAGGCTCTTGCCACCCGCTCCTTCACCTGGCAATACAGCATCAGGGGGGAAAACTACCTTGTCTGATGGAAGTGTGTGTTTATTGCCAGATTTTTTAGTGTTCGAAGGAGGCAGAGAGTTACAATTTCAGATGAAGTGTACAAAACTGTGATCTCCTGTTTCTCTGCCTGTCGCTCGTCTCCCTACTCCACTTAATAGGTGTCCTTCTCTGCTCTCAGCTCTGTCACAGGTAATCTTCATTTGGTGCAGCTGGTTTTGTTGTGTTCCTCCTCTTACCTTCCCTAGGAAAATAACATCATCTTGCCACTATTTTTCCCTGCACGGTGAAAGAGCCTCATCTGAGGTAAGTCTACTCCTGTAAGTCCTGGCTGTAGATTACATTAGTGAGGACAGCATGGGTCTTATGTGAGGCCTGAGGGAGCTGGATGCCAAGGTCCTTCCCAGCTCTGCCACCGGCATGGGCGCAGCATTTTTGGGGAAGTGGAAGCATCCCTGATTACGCCTCCCACGTACATGTGTGCGTCCTTACTGTGATTAAGTCTGCAATTACGGTAAGCACATGGAGAACTCAATGCACAAAATATGAACTCGTTTTGAAAGTCTGGGCAATAACATCTTAGTGACTCACTTTATCTCTGCAAATAGCAACTGAAAAATACTTATTTCTGCATAGTGTTTTGAAGATGCAGAATACTTCGTAAAGTGTTTTTGGGGAAACTGCTGCTCCTAGTACTATTATAAATTAAATGTTTGGTTATTTACCTCCTTCATGGTGTTAACACTCCAAAAGAAAGGAGTGCTACTTTTGTTTTTTTCCTAATACTGCTCTTCTGCCACTACTGGAATGCTCAGATAGTCCTCAAAAACCTTGAGTCACAAAGCTAGCTAAGCAGGTGCACTGAATACTCAGTTCAGCACTGTGCTAAGTGGTGATGAGT
Source organism: Apaloderma vittatum (assembly GCF_000703405.1). NCBI lineage: Eukaryota > Metazoa > Chordata > Aves > Trogoniformes > Trogonidae > Apaloderma > Apaloderma vittatum. The sequence continues at coordinate 42,290 of NW_009705582.1, read as the reverse complement.
TCCCCTAGAAAGACCAGCATCCATTGCAGGAATTAGCCTGAAATCCTGATGAGACAAACACCTACCCCCCGACTTGTATTGGGGAGGGGGGGAAGGAAGTAAGAGAGCAACACAAAAAGGCTCTGCTGCGAAAAACAGAATGAGGCGTAAGAGTGAAGAGATGCTGCACCCTGAGTAATCAGCAAAAACAAAGCACAAATTGAGCCTTTGCACAGCAAACAGAAGGTATTAGACCAGGATGCTGCTTCTTTAGTTGGTTTTGAACAGTTCTGAAAATAAAGTAAATTAGTAGTTTCCAAAACCTAGCAGGTAAATTTGCACTAAGCAGAAACACAAGAATAAGGAGGGTGGTAAAGCAATATTTAAAAAGAAGATTACAGACTGGAAATTGGGCTCAGTGCAAAATCTTTTTTTTTTTTTTAGTTACTGTAACTATAAGCAAGAAACGTGTGCCAGAGGAAATGAGAATTTAAGAAAATATAGACAGCTTGGCAGGGCCACAAAATTAAAGCTTTAAGGAAAGAAAATTTCGAGAACAGAAGGAAATATTAGTTGGAGAAATGATAGCAGCATAAAAACATCAGCTTTTCAAAGAAATAATCTTGCACACAGCTTTTTAACATCAAAGTTCTTTACTGCATGAAAATGATAAGTTTTGTCACATTGATCCTGGGTGGAGGGGGAATTATGTGTATGCTTTTTTTTTTTTTAACCTGTTGGGAATAAAAAATGCATACACAAAGGCAGGGTAAGAGGAAACCGATTCCAGCAATTGAACAGTTAAGCTGTTGGAATAGTTACCAGACACTGTTTCTGTAGGAATGATGAAGCTGAGATTTAGAAGACGTTGAAAGAATTGTGATTCCGAATGGCCAAATACGCATTAGTGCCCCCACCTTGACACAAATAAACCACAGCTGCCTGGACAGAGTAATTCCCTTTTGGCTTGAAACTGTATATGTTATTTAGAAGGCTCTTTGAGAATAGAAGTAGCCCAGTGAGAGATTCATAGAGAAGCCAGGGATCTAAAGCTGACCCAGCAAATAACTGCTTCTCACTGCCTGTGTGAGAAAGCTGAGGCAGTTGGATCCTAAGCAAAGGTAGCTGGAGGTACAGAAAAAGAAGCCTTGATCCCTTCCTGTAAGAAGATAACAAAGCAATAGCAGGTGCTCAGAGGCCGCTGTGAAAGGTCTGGTGTCGAATCCCTACTGGTGTGAAGTTTGTGCTGCCATGCTGGCCTTTGGTTGGTTGTCAGCAAGGAGCAGTATTTGGCTCCTCCTCGTTCTGTAATGGGTAATTTTTAGCCTCTTCAATACGTGAAGTCACTGAACCTTTTGGCCTGTTTACTCAGTGCTTCCAGAGGCCGTTTGTTTCCAAACATTATCGTGTTACAGGTACTTGGAGTCCCCAGTTCATCCCTTTAAATTAGTTATTTATTACTCTAGTTTGGTCTGTGAATGCTGAAGCAGCAGGTTTTTTCCTCCCCAACTGTCTCACCGCAGAGCTACACCCGCTACTTTTGCCATCCACAACACCCTGGTCCTTGTGCAAGAGCTTGTGCAGTTCCTTCAGCCAGATGGTGCTGGGTCCAAAACCCCTGAGCCTGCACACACGTCTGCCAACATGGTGGGCACCCATGGAAGGCATCAGATGCATCGCACCAGACGCAGAGACACCCAGTTACCCCAAGGCCAAGGACGGAAAGGGCAGCCTGCCTGTAGTTGCCTTTGATGAAACTTCACCCAAGGTTCTTATAGAGGGTACTCAGGAAAAAAAAGGGATAATGGGAAGAGCTTGGTGGCATGGGGAGACTTTTAGATTGCTTTGTACTTGTTCCTGTGGTATATCAGCTTCCAATCAGTGATCTAGAGGTGAAAAGCTGAGCAACCTTTCTGTTTCAGGAAGATGGTGGAGTACAGCTTGTTTACAGAGTCATAGAATCACAGAAATATTGAGGCAGGAAAAGACCTCTAAGATCATCAAGTCCAGCCTATGTCCCAACACCACCACATTGGCCAGACCACGGCACTAAGTACCACATCCAGCCTCTCCATAAACACCTCCAGGGACGGTGACTCCAGCACTTCCCTGGGCAGGGCATCCCAGTGCCTGAGCACCCTCTCCGTGAGGAGGTGCTTCCTGAGGTCCAACCTAAACCCCCCCTGACACAGTTTCAGGCCGTGCCCTCTTATCCTGTCACTAGTTGCCTAGGGGAAGAGCCTGACCCCCACCTGACTACAACCTCCCTTCAGGCAGTTTTAGAGAGTGATAAGGTCCCCCTTAATCTCCTCAGGAAGGGTCTGCTAGAACTAGTAGTCTGCCTGTAGCAATGTGAGACTTAGCCTAGGATGGAAAACTGGTCCAAGAAAACTAAATATTTGAGCAACTAATCTGTGCTACATTATCAGTACCTGTGCTAGGTAATTAAAGCTAGTCCTTGCGCAGCTACAAAGTCTTCAGTCATGCCTTTCACCTACAGCATAGGCACACCTCTGTTGTCTGAGAACACTTGCTTCAAGCCTCCCTTTGTAATTATTTCATGCACTAAATGTGTTGTACGATGGGGTTCAGGGGTATTTAGTCGGACATAAATATTCCCATGAATATGATGGAGAGCAGCCTTTTATGCCCATCACTGCTATTCCTACTTTGGGATGATATGTCCTAAGATGCTGCACTGTGCTGGGACAGACAGGTCACTGCTTCCCAGAAGGAAGCAACGATGGACGCACTGTACACACAATTTGTCCCTTTCTTTTGCCCTTCAGCCTGCCAAGTGCTCGGGTAGTCTCACAACTGCAGCCATCACGTGAGTGAATCTTTGGATGTTTGCTCCTATCAGTCCTGTTGGTTAAACATTTGGGAAAGCCAGCTATACCAGGCAGCTCACTGAAGTGCTGGAGGTAACACAAAACGTTTTACAAACGGCATTTAACTCATGATTTATTCCATCTAATTTAAGGAGTTCAGCTGGAATACTTAAATTGAAGCTTTGCCACTTTATGACATAGAGCAAGTCATCTAGCTCTGGTCCTCTACTGGGGTGCTTGCTTCCCCAGCCTGAAACACCACCTCCATCCTGGGCAGAGAGGCTGAGGACCAGGAGGTGTCTGTCTTTGTCCTGTTGGGAATTCCCCTGAACAAGTAAACAAAGCTAGAGGGTTCTGTGCAAGAACATTGACTTTCAACATTAAACTGAAGAAGAGATGTGATATGAAGAACACAAATCAAACTCTTGCTATTGGCAACAAAGAAGCAGTTTTCCCCAGGACAGATTAGTGCAGAAGATTTCTTGCATCTTCTGGAAAAAGAACTGTTGGCTGCTGCCAGAGAAACGATACCAGAATGAACAGACTGAATGTAGGTATGACAGTTCAGGTCCATGAGTGAACGAACGGGTCACAGCAGCAACAAATGACTATCACCCACCGCACTGCTAAACATCCTCCCTGAAGCGAGAACGAAATACTGTTGCCTGCATCACTGAAATCAGAGGCAATAATAAGATCAACTGGCCAGATGAAAAGCCACCCTTGCTTTCCCCCTCCTCTATCAACAGCAAACAGCCTGGGCTACTCGCACGGGAGGGCGGCGTAACCCCTGCTCCCCTCCACGGCCACTTTACTCCCTTCCATGACCCCCCAGCTCCCCAGGTCACCTTCCACCCCTCAGCAGGGCTGCCTTCACCAGCCCAGTGGGGAGGGTTAGGCTCAGCTGTGCGTCGCCTTAAATGTGATACGTGCACAGGCTCTTCTGGTTACAACTCGGGTTCAGTTAGCAGCTACAAGCAGTGACGGTGAGTATCAAGAGCTGCTTAGGGAATTGATTTTTCATTAAGACCAATTTGTTGTAATTAAACCTAACAGAGATGTTCATGCTAATGCTGTGTTATTTATGCTGAATTTATGCTGAATGCAACTCTTCTCTTTTACTTTTGTAAAATAACCTTGTAAAGTTTCTTTACCTTCCTTACTTTTTCTTTCAGTCTTGTGCTATTTTTGCTTCTCCCTCTAGAATATATGTTGGTGTGCCTTTTCTTCTTTCAGTGTCTGTTTTCTCTCAAGACCAATTTTTTTCCTGTTGTGTTTAATTGTTTTTCTCCTGATTTATTGTTCCAAGCCCATGCTAGGCAGTCTGTTTATTTATAATTTGGATTATTTTAAAATGGATCCAGAGCTCTAGGTCAGTGTTTAAAAATTAACTAATAAAATACACAAATGAGGCTCAATGGTCAACATGAGATTACACATCCTCTAGGATTTGCGTGCTACTCCAGATAAACGCCTGGGGAATGCCAGCCCCAGGCCTTGAAAGCATGGAAAATTCACTATTCTGGACTGAAATAAGCTGGTATAAAAAAAATGCATATGAGGACCCTTCACTGATAGCACCAGGCCACTCTTCTTCTGATTGAGCCAGCAGGTGTTAGTATGAGCCCTCGGGAGGAGTGACAGTGATGGTGGGGTCTGGCAGGGACTCTGTCCAACCCAGGTGTCCACCTCCCAAGAACTCATCCTCTCACTCGTAGATGTTCTATGTGAATGCAGTTCAAAGGATAAGATGCTCCACACAAACCAAGTCAGGAGACCAGTGTGTCCAAAACTTCTGCTGCACTTTCCCCCTTCTAGTATAGAGGTGGCTGGTTCCCATTAAAAAGGAAAGCGAGTCGGACGTAGCATGTGCCGCTCTGCACCGAGACACAAACACACCCATCGCCTCCCCCCCAGCTGTTTTGGCACTACCCCACACGTGGTGCCCTGGCAGTGACATCCCTCTCTTCACACCTCATTGCAAAACCTCTCCCATAAACAAACAAGTGGTATCAGCCACTGTGCATGTTTGGAGAGGCAGCTTTGGCTTGTGGAGGAGCACGGGCAGGAGCAACAGACCTCAGGAGGGAGGGCAGTGGAGGAACAGCCCCTCTGGCAGCAGGCTGGAGGGGTGGCCACGCCACAGCCCAGCTCAGCTGCTTGTGGTATGGCAAGGCAACGGGACCGAGCCAGAACATCACCCAAAAGGAAGCTGGCTGCCACAGAAACCACCCCCTAAGCAAACGCGGTGTCCCGCAGCTGGTGGCATGGATGCTGTGAGGTCCGTTGTCCCCACATAAAGTGTGGGCACAGACTGGGGGGAGGAGGGGATACCTTGTTGTTGCTCAGAGATGCTTTGCTGGCCAGGCCGAAGAGAAAAGCACACAGACCACGGGCTTTGGCACGCTAGCTTGACAACTGGGCACGTTTAGTCGGTTTGCACAAACGCATGAAGCAGTGGCACGGAGTGGCTGTGCAGCGTGTCCTGCTCACCTCCTCGCAGAGGTGTGGGCACGTGCAGCAAAGGTAAGAGAACTTCTGGAGCTGTAGGAACTAACTCCACCTGCTCCATCAATCAGAGCCCAGGCTTGCTGCCGCCCTGAAGACATATGGGACTTTCATATTGGTGAAAACTGCGAGCAAAAACTACCCCAGGGGCTGGTTGCCTGGTGTCCCCAGACAGAGGTAGGGCTGGTGTGTGGAGATGCTGATGCTGGATGAGGGAACCAGCACCACTCCTGCTGCGAACAGAAGGGTGTTTTAGCAGTTGCCCCAATGAAAACAAGATCACGCTTTTTAGTGCGGTGTTAACAGCTATGTTAAAATCCTCACACTTTCCAACAAAAGAAAAGCCCTCAGAGAAACCCAAACAAACACTCACACAAGCAACACTGGAAGTTGGCTTGAGTTACAAACACAGGAAATTAAATACAAAACCATGTTACAATAGCATTGAGGATCTGACTTAAAACAAGCCAGACAAGAGCATGCACTGTTCAGATTGCTGTATTTTTCCCTACCCCCTGCTCCCCAGGGGAACTGTCTCTATAAATACACACATGCATGTAAGTAGCGTATGTTTGTATACACATGCACACTCATGCACAATTGGTACCGTGCTAAATACACCAGTAGAATTATACAGTAGCCTTTCTCCAGACTGAGTTTGCCCAGTGTACATGTATATAAAGGTGCTTCAGCCACGACTGCAAATATCACACGGGGAAAAGTTTGTTTGGTTTTATTTCCTCCATTCCTAAACTGAGCTTCTTGCAAAGATTCAGACTACAGCACAGTTTCACAACAGACAAATTGCAACTGAGAACAGTGCAAAGGTGAGAGCAAGGACAAGAAGGTGGGAGTTCCTTAATATAGGTTTTGTTGCTGGACAAATATAATATTTAATTTTCAGCTTCAATGGCATTAGCAGAAGACACCTTTAACAAAAATTCACACTGAGATTTATGCTGCAGCATTATGTGGAAAAAAATACTTTCCTGATGGACAAAGCTTTCCTGGGGTTCACAACTGGTCTCCTGGAGTGCCCTTACCTATCACAGCCAACTTGCTGCCATCAGGTGACACTAGGTGCCCTCTGCAGAAGGCTCTTCCCACCTCCCATCACAGCCCCACAGTGCTGGAGGGTGGTGGGAAGGGGAGGGTGGCCTCAGGTTAACATGTCTTAACTTGTCCCTCTCTTTAAGCAAAGCCCTTGCCCTTTGCTGCAAATCCCTATCTCATGGCCTCAGTCCTAGGGTACGCGCTTGTTTTTCTCCTTTTATCTTCAAAACACTTGCAAATGTATTTCAAATGAGTACTCTATTATGTTTTCCTTTCCTTTATTACACTTTGCTACAGTTTGTCAATACTGGCTACCGGTTTTATTTGAAGCCACACTTTAAAAAAAAAAAAAAAAAGGTCCTTCCCGAGCACTGAACATTTATCTGAAGTTCTGCATAAGGTCACATGTCTCCTCCAGCAGAAGGTCTTGCAAAGTTAAACAAAGTCCCCTCGCTTGCTCTGTCTGAGTAAATACAGACCATATTGGAGTAAATAAACAGCCAGGCAGTGTCCCAGACAATGGGCCTTGGCGATGAATTAATAAACTCTGCCTCTCGCATTAGCAGAGTGTGACTGCAACTGGCAGGAGGCCCTGGCGAAACTCCAGAAACGATTATTACTAGACAGAGCCAAAGGAGACTTGGCACAGAGCGGGGCCCACAGCTGGAGATTAGGTAACAGAGTCAGCGTGCTGGCGGGGCTGCCAGGGCGGTGGTTACCCTGCCCGGGGAGAGGGTCAGGACTCTTGTTTTTGTACCTCATATTCACGTAGGGTGCCTGTCGCCAAAGCTCACCCTGCTCTGGTTTGTAATCCGTAGATTTATTTCTGCAGGGTCAAATCGCCATACCAAACCGAGGCAGTTGATGAAAATGCCTGTCTGGTGAAACTACAGAGGATGAGCCTGCTGCATCCCTGTCCTCTCCACCTCCAGAGACTCTGGTGTCTGTCGGTGAAACAGGGCTTGGTGGCACTGCAAAGGGCACAGCCGGGCCATGCGGCAGGACAGCGCTGTTTTGAGTGAGGGAGCAAGATTTGCTCATGTAAAGAAAAGCTGTACCTGGACCTGTCTTCTGAGCTGGGAGTTGAATCCAGAGGCAGGAGGACTGATGAGGAAGAAAAGCCCTCCTGATGGCGTGCAATGCGGGTTGCCATTGCCAAGCCAGCTTCTTCCTGAACTGGATAGAAGTTGCTACTCAGACGCATTAATGAAGCAGGGGTAAACAGGAAAGGACTGCAGAGGGATGGTAAAAGCTCTCTCTCCAGTTCCCACATCCAAAGAAATGGTGTCTGTCTTGCTTCATGGAATGTGGTGCAGCAGCCCCTGAGCTCTCTCGCAAACCAGAAGAACCATCACCTCGGAGCGTGGAAGCTGGGTGAGCATCACGGCAACTTCACATAGCAGGTTTTATCAGCTGGGCTAGCTCCAGTGTAGATACTCTGCTGGCACAGCTATCCTGTTCCAAAGAGGTGAGCTATTTTCTTCATCCAGTGTTGTACTGGTTTATTTAGACCTGCTTCTTGGATCTCTGACACAGGTCTGCTCATTGCCACGCACAGACATGCCTGTGTTTTCAGTGCACATCCCCACAACAAGCTGTAAACATGTTAGCAATGTCAGGGGGGCTTGGCACTTGCATGCTAGGTTATAGGCAGGTTATAAGGGAAGTGGTACCTGCTCCTGCTGTGCGGCATTTTGAGAAGCATCAATGAAAAACTCAAGCTTTTTCAGTGTCTGCTGAAGAAGGCAGGCTGTATGCTAAGCCAATCTCTTCTCATTCATACATGGTGAGACTGAACTCTGTCCCTGATGGCCTCCATATCATTTTGATGGCCCTAACTACAGAAACATCTCTGTTTGGAGCCCATGTCTTTTACATCTCAATGATGAAACTCCGGAAATGAAAAAGAGGAATGAAACAATCTTTCTCATTATCATGAATGGAACTACCGGGATTGCTTCAAAAAGACATTTTACCAAATACACGGTGGTCAGTGAAGTTACCAGAATGAAGGGAACAGTGTCTTTTATTTCACATATATGCTATAGCAAATGGCATTCCTTATCCTCATTTACTGCTGAATCCTCAACCTGCCCTGGACTGAATGCCTCCAAAGAAAAACAATAATAGTTTCCAGCTCTAAATACTGCCTTTTGTCACCAAGTCTGAAAGCCCTTCACAAAGAAAAGGAATCTCATTTTCTGTGTTTTTCCACAGAGAAAAGGGGGTTTTGCAGGTGTAGATTGTGCAGCCTTGCTCTGCTCAGTGCCAGCCTGCTGCCATGTCGCCTTCCCCAGCCATCGCTGCACCCTCGCCTGCCAGCCCCAGCTCTGCAGCATTCGAAATGCTGAAATGTTGAAATGCCATTTGTGGGGACTTGTCCCATAAACAAACACTCGTTATCTATGCATGAGACTGCAAAACGCTGATGGTTGGGTTTAACAGTCTCCCAGTTCATGCTGACTAGGGCTAAGGTAAAACTGACTCCACAGCCCTTTGCTCTCTCCCCAGGCTCCATCTTCCTCAGCAAGGAAGTGGGGTTTTTTAATTTCATAATGAAACCTGAAGCAAAGAATTGCTTTCCATTAGCCAAGGTGTAGATTTTGTTCTTCTCCTTAAATCACCTTCAGCTTGATGAGCATCGGCACTCCTTACTGGTGCCTCTAAACACTGCCTGGAGAGAAAACCTCTGTGGAAAGTGAAATTCAGAAGAGCTAATAAAACATTTTCTGAAGGGTTTGAATCTCTCATTCCAAAGAAAACAAAGAGGTCGCCTGACCTTTCAACCTGACCCTTTTCTTTTTTTTTTTTTCCTAAGGCATTAAGAAAAACATTCTGCAAACAATGTGTGCTGTGGTAATTGTCCCTCCCCTGTGCCCCAGTTCTTGCCAAAAGCAACATTTCAATGGCTATGGGGGGTGGAGGTTGAAAGCAAATGAGTGAGCAAGCAAATGCTGGCTTTCACACATCAGTGGCTGGCTACGCCCTGACCACGTCCAAGGAGGTTCAAGGTGAGTGAGTCAAGCTCTCAGGCTGTTCTTCACCAAGTTTTATAGTTGCAGATATCTGAAATATTGCAGTCCGAGTATGGAAATCTGTGTTGGAAGCATTCAGAAAGCCCAGTCAAAGAGTAAGAAAAAGGGTCACACAGCAGTAAAGTACAGTATAATTCAGATCAACATCTCTTCCATCGGCTGCTGAATTCCACCTTCAAGTCACATGCCACATCTACTCATCCCTCAGCCTGTTGCAGTCCTTCTCCTAGTGTCAGGGAGAGGCCTGGTGCAAAAACAATTTCATATTAGAAAGTAAAGTGCTGTTCTTATATGAGAAAAGCCTTCTTCTACCATTTATCTCCATTGTTTTCCAGCACTAGGACCTGCAGTGGATCCTGCTGTGACATGTCTCCAGCTGCAAAAGGAATCAAAAGATTTAGGGTTGAGTTCCCTCCTGATTCTGGAACACGTTCCACTGCGCAATCTTTTGTAATATCTCCCTGCAATAAAAGCACTAATGCTCTCCAAGAGGCCTCCCCCTTTCACTTTCCTCATAAGAGGTGATGACAAGCTCCCAGCCCAATTGTCTACACACATCCTTAACTGCAGGGATTCAGAGATTAAGCTACCTTTCCTGGTTCTGACACTAACCTGTACACTGGTCCTGGGCAAATCACTTAATCTTTACCCCACTTAGTCAAAATTTTCATGGAAATCCTTTACTGCTAATCTTGGCACAGCAGCGTTAGCACTGCTGGGAGATGGTTGTAGGCAGTGAGGCTTTCAGCTGTGTTTGGGGCTCTGCTGCCAGAAAAGACCTACCTATGCCAGGGCTCATCTTTCTAACTCTGGGGCAGCTGAATCAGTTTTGTAAAAGCACACTGGTACTGTCAAGGTCCTGCCTTTGAACATGTTTCTCCAGCTGTAAAATGTGGATAGAAACATCGAGCCAGCTCTGTAAAGGTCTGCTGAGATTTAAGCTATGTTGGCATCCTCCTCTTCAGAGTCAGTGGAGCTGGCAAACACGAGGAGAGCGCACGATGGTTTCTCCTTTTCTTTGAATCATACTGTAAAACCCTGAGAACAGACCTCATAATTCCCAGCAAGCACACAGGTGGGTTTAGGTGCTCGTGTGGGAGGGAAAGAAGAAGTTCAGGGCAAAGGGGGTTAAGTAAACAGAGCATCTAGAATCTGTTACTCTCCAGATTTACTTCTCTTCAGTAGAAGTTTGTACAGCAAAGTGCAATTTTGTGGCTCTTCTTCAAAACCATTAACTCAATATAAAAATATCGGCACTGTTTTTATTATCTGAAAAAAAAGAGCTTGAAGCTGAGCTTTTGCGAGTGACGCTTGGTTCATTAAACAATGACTCAGACTAGGTTTTGTGGTGGAGGATTCAGCTTTTCCTTCGTGGTAGGATCAAGATGTCCTGTTTTCATGATAATCTACCTTTCATCTGTCTCACATTGCAATTTTTTTTTACCTTGATCCCACACAAACTTCTTAGTTTCTTGCTTTTGTTATTGTAAATTATTTACTTTAGAAATGCTGAATCATGACACTGAGGTTAGAGAAAATGGCACTTGTATTTAAAGGAAGAATTGTTCCCACATCTTCTGAAGATTCCTGGACTATTATTTTTGCGTGTCCTTACATTTTATGGTTTAAAAAGTTCAAGTGACGCTTGATTTGGCCCTCCTCAGAGAGATCCAAACCTGGACCTTTTACCCTGGAGCTATTTAATTCTAGCCGACGCTGCCTGCTATGTGGGAGGAACTGTGCCTAGACATCGGAGAGCTGTGTGGGCAGTCAAGTGCTGGCTTCCCTTGGTCTGCTCCAGAGAGCAACTGCTGCTGGCTGACCTCCTTGAATCCTGGGTGGCAGAGCAGCCGGTGGGTCCCAGGCTGCAGCTCCACGAGCTTACTTTGTCTGTGAACAGAAACAGGCCGCAATTCAGAGAAGCACTCCAGGGTTTGTGTGAACACCTGAAGCTTATTTTAAGGCCTTGGGCTTGCAAAAATTGGGCCAGAAATCTCCTGTGAAAAAAAAAAAATAAAAATTTGTAGTTTCCAGTTCTTATTTCACCAAAAACACAAGGAAAAGGAGCCAGAGCTCCAGCCCCAGGCACGCACCACAGCCCACCGAGCAGCCTGGAAATACAACTACATGATGGTCTGGGGCCCTGGCTTTGTTACTACCCAGCTACAACTCCAGCTTGCCAGTGCAAGGGCTACCACTCGCCCACATTCCTCAGCATTGGCTATGTCCTGCTGCATCTACTGTAAGCGAAGACACACACTGGCTACCCATCTTCTAGCGACAGGCAGATAGCAAGGCTCCTTCCGTATGCAGACTCGAATTAAACTGATAACTTGTTTGTGTGCCAGATGGCTGAAGTGAATGCGAAAGATCAGAGAGGGTGACCTGCAAGGCGGTGTGTGTGCAGCACAGCAGAGAGGGGCTACTGGTGGATGAAAATCAGTCTGAGTCTGGTATCCCTTTTTTCCCCATGTTTTTGTGTATGAAATATATATGGAAAAGTACCAGCGAAGTGAGTAGAAGACAGTGTGCATGTGAAAAAGTCGCAGTTTACACTTTGCTGTGTTAAATCTGCCTGCAGGTATCTGTTTTACCAGCCTGCATGCTGCCTGTGGGATTACTGCAACACCAGCACTACTTTGAGAGTAAACCCTATTGGGACACAGGTGGTAGGTTGGTGCTGGCAGGCAAATTTCTGCTCTGAGCAGTGACCAGCCTCGGGCAGTCACGCAGGGCTCCAGCCCTCTCTTCTCAGAGCCAGCCAGTAGCCCACTGCATCCAACAGCGGCAGCCGTTCGCCTCCTGCATCTCTGCTCCACTGAGCACTGCCTGACGTGCAGAAAGACAGAGAGGGGCCACCTCGTTAGTCATTTAATGAGTAAACAAATCCTTTCTCCAGCGTTATCCAGGATCACTCAGCCTGAGACGGAACACCAGCCTGGCAGAAAAGGGGCTCTTGTTCTGGTCCCCCTCTGCAGCAGCTGGTGAGGGGCTTGTCCCTTGAAGCAGAACAAGACTGCCACGCAAGTGAGCCCATCGTGTACAGAGCATATGGGTCAAGCCATGCCGATGACTTTTTCCAGAGGCCAGCTCAACATGCATCAGTTAATCCATGTTTTTTCTGCATTAGTCCCCAAGTTCTTTTGTATTACCACTGATAGTTGAATTTTCCATTTTAGTTGCTCTCATCTTCTGGAGATGTCAGCAGTGCTCTGTAATTGTGGATTATTTAAGTGTCAGCACATCTTTAAGGCAGGCTTTATACCCCCTGTTTACAGAAGGGCTGGGTGAGGCCAGGCAGCTGTCAGAGGGTACGTGCCAAGCTGCATCATGGCCAGGGATAAAGGCATATCTTCCTCCCCTTGTTTCTGCAATGGGATGTTTTCCGTTTAATCCAGGCAACTGTGTCAAGGGATGGGGTTTCCCAGCAGGACAGTGTGATGTTTTCTGTGCAAGTGAGAGTCCAAGCAGAAGCCCACACGAGCACTGAAGTGCTGCTGGTTTCTCCAGTGGCAAAGTAACTATTTTACCTGTTAGTTGCCCCGCATTTTACAGCCCTTTCCACTCTGCCATGACCTCATTCCTTCATGGATGGGCTCTCAGGTGGTTTTACCTTGCTTACAGACATAGCTATAGGACAGCCACTAACATAACACAAGCTGTAAGGAGAGATGTTGGTGTGCAGAGCTGTGAGGAGCAGCAGTGAGGCTGCCGGCCTTCTTTTCTCCCAGGCTTTTATCAGGACGCCATGCACGCATTTGATCCTTGCTCCTGCTCCACACGCGAGGCTTTGCCAAATTGTCTCCTGCCTGCTCTCCCTGCCACGCAGGGAGTGAAGCAGCAAGGGAAGAAACGTGTGCTGGAGGGTTGTGAAGCAATGCGGGATGGGAGACGGGGGAGAGCACAAGACCCGTGAAGCAGGAACCTCTGGGTCGTGTGTTAGCACTAGAACTCTGCCAGAAATGGGACAAACGCGGGAGTGCAATTAGTGAACCATATTCCCGGCTGTTTCCAGAGAGCGTTCATTCCCCCTTCCCAGCTGTGCTGGGGTGGAGGTGAATTTCCAGTGCAGCGGGAGCACTAACAAGTTAATGTTTAACATTATTATTACCTCATCTTCCAGAGGCTCCTTCTAAACATAACAATTGACGACAGGCTCCTGATAGTTTGGAGGAGACCGACCTCAGCCCTAAGACTATGATGAATATGATTTCCCTTCCCCCTCTGTTTTGATTTTCTGCTCTGTTACTCCAGAGCATTGGCTGGCCATGACCCCTGGCTGCTTTTTCTGTAATTACCAGCTCCTGCCAGATTTACTGTGGAAGTTAATGTCTGTTCCAGCCAAGTCAGCCCCACTGTTATATTGTACGAGACAGTAACCCCTTCAGTACAGGTAGAGCTTTAGTGAAGCAAAACAAAGAGTCAGGAAAGGGGCTTCTCATGGCCCTGGGGAAAGCCTCACGTGCCTGACGAGGGTGCCACATTAACACTAGCGCTTTCATTGCACAGAGGCAGGCTGTGAAATCTTCCTCAGGGTCCTTCAAATCATGTGGGCTGCTCGAGGAGAAAAGAGCAAGAGAGTGACAAAGAGCTCTGACAAAACCCTCAGCCTTTCCTCTCAGTCCACTCCGCACCTCTGGGCTTTTTTTTTCAAGCCTGTGCATGGTCTGGTGGGACTTTCTTTAATAAATTCTGGACTATCCCCTTTAAAATTGGAAGGAGTTTTTTCAGATGTTGTTTTTACAAGCAATTTTTTACATGCCGAAATGAAGCTTGCTAAAAAGGGCAAGATTCAGACTAACACAGCTGTCCAGGAGAGGCACATGCCCCAGCTTCAGTCCAGCCATCGGGAGCACCTTGTCTTGCATCCACACATTCTGCCTGGCTGATAGAGCAGCTCCTGGCCTACACACATTACAACTGTGAGCAAACACAGGAGGGATTTTAAAGATCTGAGGAAGATGAAACATACTTGAAACATAGTCCAGGGCTAAATGCAGTTAAAATAAAGGCCATATTCTGATGAAAATTATATTCTGCTATTTCTGGAATAATGCCATCTAAGCCATCAGATCTGTGGGGTGATGCAAGTCCTGTGCCATGGGGAAATTAGACGAGTGCACTGCATGAGCAGAAGTGGCCACAACCGCAGCGAGCAACATCAGAAACTTCTGCTCTAGACACAGCTGAGAGATAATTGTGAGGAATCAAAGAGACTATGCAAGTACCAACCTACTAGTGTGACCCATTACTATGGATGGGAAGACACTAAGAATAGACCAAATAAGCCTGAGTAATCCATTTGTAGCAAGTTTCAGGTTTTTTTTCTGGGGCTCGCATATTTCTGTTCAAGATTTTGCAGACAGATGCACTCTAAGTGCATGGTGGGGATGCGCTTGGTGCTTCCAGGAAGTATTATCAAATGAGGTGCATGTGCCCTATATGGTTGTTCTTTGCAGTTTAGATAATTATTTAGGTATAGCGGGCAGTACACACACAGTAAGTCTGTGTGTCGGACTTCACATGGCTGGTTTAGCAGAGCACATGTGCACAACAGTGTGAGTTGGGGTGCTGCCTGTCCCAGATAACCCAGGTTGATGCCTGGGCACCTGTCAAACTCTGAGACGTGCTGCAGCGTTGCAAGGGGCTTCTGACCTGATGAGCCAAGCAGATGTATAGAAAACCATGAGAAATCTATAAAGCTTAAACAAACAAACAAACAAAGTCCAAAAAAGATCCAACTGGAGATATTTATGCGTAGAAAAAGAGGACATATCTGAAAATGTAGATGTATGGGCAGCCCTAGTCTTCACCGCAGTTTGAATCTGTGGTTGATGGCAGACAGCCCAGTCTTGAGGGAAAAACAGCACTCTCTTCTTCACTAAGGACATCAGAGCCAACTTTAGGGTTTGTGGGGCTGCAAGCAGGACCGGGTGCTGGGGCCGCTCTGAAGGAGAGGCTCTGTGCTTATTCCCACAGTGGAAGCTGGGACTGGAGACATGCCAGGACAGTGGGGCTGGAAGTAGCAGTTTGACATGTGGCAACTCACACACAACCCAGCTTTTGGGTAAAAGACTTCTGGGCCAGCCAGAGACTACAGACACACCTCAGGCATGAAGAACTGCTGGCTTTCTGCATCCAAATTTGACAGGAGCTCACCCGTACTGATGTCCCTGTGGGTGGGTGGTTGTTGCAGGTCCTGAGCTCTCCTGGCTTCCATGCCTTTGTGCACCAAAAGGTGACAAGAAGGGAACATCTCTGCTTTGATAATGTTGGCAGCAGATTGCAAAACACAAACAAGAGTAAACACGGAGTATCCCCATCAGATAGAAGGAGAGACAAAGTCATCTGCAGTACTCTGGGCACCAATTCTGGACCAAAACCAGGAGGAAGCTCACCCGCCAGGCCCTCTAAACCCCAGAGCTGGGTGAGGACAGCAAAGGGGACCCTGCATGGGCCTCTCAGTGATGAAGCAGAACCTCTCAATTCTTTCCTAGTGCATGAGACAACCCAGCGGCCTGTCACGCGACGGGGGGACGTGTCTGGCAGGCTGGCCCTGCGAGAGGCAGGGGCCATGGCAGGAGGCCACGTCGGCCTG